>NC_048925.1:568834-580198 GCF_011077185.1 Oxyura jamaicensis | reverse complement strand
AGTTCGCGCGGCAGTTCGCGCGGCAGTTCGCGCGGCAGTTCGCGCGGGAAGGGCAGAGTGCTCTTCCCCGCCCATACGTAACACCTCCTCAACGACAGCCGTTAGCGAGGCGATAATGGTCTCCACCAGGCAGGGTGCGCTCTCCAGGAAGTCGGTACGCACCCAGACCGACTACCCGTTAAAAAGTGCAGCGGTTCAGGTCACCGGATGCAGGGAGTGTCTGAGCCTGTTGCTGCCATCGGCGGGAGGCAGAGAAACTGTGTGTGTGAGGTGTGAGCAGGTGGATGACCTGGTCCGCATGGTGGCGGAGCTCAAGGAGGAGGTGGAGAGGTTGAGGGATATCAGGGAGTGTGAGCGGGAGATAGACTGGTGGAGCGACTCCCTGCAGGGCCTCAAGGAGAGGTACCGGGGTGAAACACCCCAAATGGGGGTGGACCCCCTGCCCTGTCGCCGTCAGGCAGAGGGAGGGGATCTGGGAGTTGAGGAGGAATGGAAAAAGGTCCTTGCTTGACATCGCAGGCGATGCCCTCCCCTTCCGGCCCCACCTTCCCAGGTGCCCTTACGCAACAGGTTTGAGGCCCTGGAGATGGAGAGACCGGTGGGTGAGGAAGAGGTAGCAAGTGTACCCAGGAGGATGACTAGGGCGAGGAGGTCGACTCCATGCATCAGGACTGCCTCCACCAAGAAAGACAGAAGGGTGATTGTTGTGGGAGACTCTCTCCTCAGGGGAACAGAGGGCCCTATTTGTCGGCCTGACCCTACCCATAGGGAAGTCTGCTGCCTCCCTGGGGCCAGGGTCAGGGATGTTGCCAGGAAGCTTCCCAACCTGGTTCGCCCCTCTGACTATTACCCTCTTTTGATAGTCCAGGCAGGTAGTGATGACGTTGAAGAGAGAAGCCTGAGGGCTATTAAACGAGACTTTAGGGGACTGGGACGGTTAGTGGATGGAGCGGGAGTGCAGGTGGTGTTTACGTCCATCCCTACAGTGGCAGGGAGGGGTACAGAGAGGACACGAAAAGTCCACCTGTTAAACACGCGGCTCAGGGGCTGGTGCCAAGACAGAAATCTTGGGTTTTTCGACCATGGGGCACTTTACTCGACACCCGGCCTGATGGCCGCAGGCGGGTCCCTATCTTTTAGGGGAAAATGGATCCTGGGCCAGGAGCTGGCAGGGCTCATTGAGAGGGCTTTAAACTAGGTAAGAAGGGGGATGGGGCTGAAGCAAAGATTGTTGGAGCTGTGCCAGGGGGAACAATAGCAAGGCTGGGGGGATAAGGCAATGGCTCAGCTGAAGTGCATCTACACCAATGCACACAGCATGGGCAACAAACAGGAGGAGCTGGAAGCCATCGTGCAGCAGGCAGGCTACGACTTGGTTGCCATCATGGAGACGTGGTGGGACCACTCTCGTGACTGGAGTGCTGCAATGACTGGCTATAGGCTCTTCAGAAGGGACAGGCAGCACAGAAGGGGTGGTGGAGTGGCTCTCTATATTAGAGAGTCTTTCGATGTTGTAGAACTCGAGGCTGGGCATGACAAGGTCGAGTCCCTTTGGGTTAGGACCAGCAGGGCCAACAAGGCTAGCGTCCTGGTCGGGGTCTGTTACAGACCGCCGAACCAGGACGAGGAGACGGATGAGGAGTTCTACAGGCAGCTGACAGAAGTTGCGAAATCGTCAGCGCTGGTTCTCGTGGGGGACTTCAACTTCCCTGACATATCCTGGAAGCACAACACAGCCCAGAGAAAGCAGTCTAGGAGGTTTCTGGAGAGCGTGGAAGATAGCTTCCTGACACAGCTGGTTAGTGAGCCTACCAGGGGTGGTGCCCCGCTAGACCTTCTCTTCACAAACAGAGAAGGACTGGTGGAGGATGTGATTGTTGGGAGCTGTCTTGGGCAGAGTGACCATGAAATGGTGGAGTTCTCTGTTCTTGGCGAGGCCAGGAAGGGGACCAGTAAAACCACTGTATTGGACTTTCGGAGGGCTGACTTTGTGCTGCTGAGGACACTGGTTGGTAGAGTCCCTTGGGAGGTGGTTCTGAAGGGCAGAGGAGTCCAGGAAGGCTGGGCGCTCTTCAAGAGGGAAATCTTAATGGCGCAGGAATGGTCTGTCCCCACGTGCCCAAAGACGAGCTGGCGGGGAAGAAGACCAGCCTGGCTGAACAGAGAATTGTGGCTTGAGCTTAGAAGAAAAAAGAGGGTTTATAATCTTTGGAAAAGTGGGCAGGCCACTAGGGAGGACTATAAGGATATCGCGAGGCTGTGCAGGGACAAAATTAGAAAAGCCAAAGCTCATCTGGAGCTCAATCTGGCTACTGCCGTTAAAGATAACAAAAAATGTTTTTATAAATACATCAACACGAAAAGGAGGACTAAGGAGAATCTCCATCCTTTACGGGATGCGGGGGGAAACTTAGTTACAAGAGATGAGGAAAAGGTGGAGGTGCTTAATGCCTTCTTCGCCTCAGACTTTAGCGGCAATACCGGTTGTTCTCTGGATACCCAGTACCCTGAACTGGTGGAAGGGGATGGGGAGAGAGATGTGGCCCTCACTATCCATGAAGAAATGGTTGGTGACCTGGTACGGCACTTGGATGTGCACAAGTCGATGGGGCCGGATGGGATCCACCCAAGGGTACTGAGAGAACTGGCAGAGGTGCTGGCCAAGCCGCTTACCATCATTTATCAACAGTCCTGGCTATCGGGGGAGGTCCCAGTTGACTGGCGGCTAGTAAATATGACGCCCATCTACAAGAAGGGCCGGAGGACTGACCCGGGAAACTACAGGCCTGTCAGTTTGACCTCAGTGCCAGGGAAGCTCATGGAGCAGATTATCTTGAGAGTCATCACGCAGCACTTGCAGGGCAAGCAGGCGATCAGGCCCAGTCAGCATGGGTTTATGAAGGGCAGGTCCTGCTTGACGAACCTGATCTCCTTCTATGACAAAGTGACGCGCTGGGTGGATGAGGGAAAGGCTGTGGATGTGGTCTACCTTGACTTCAGCAAGGCTTTTGACACCGTTTCCCACAGCATTCTCCTCAAGAAACTGGCTGCTCTTGGCTTGGACTGGCGCACGCTTCCTTGGGTTAGAAACTGGCTGGATAGCCGGGCCCAAAGAGTCGTGGTAAATGGAGTCAAATCCAGTTGGAGGCCGGTCACTAGTGGCGTTCCCCAGGGCTCGGTGCTGGGGCCGGTCCTCTTCAATATCTTCATTGATGATCTGGATGAGGGCATTGAGTGCACCCTCAGTAAGTTTGCAGACAACACCAAGTTAGGTGCGTGTGTTGATCTGCTCGAGGGTAGGAAGGCTCTGCAGGAGGATCTGGAGAGGCTGGACCAATGGGCTGAGGTCAACTGCATGAAGTTCAACAAGGCCAAGTGCCGAGTCCTGCACCTGGGGCGCAATAACCCCAAGCAGAGCTACAGGCTGGGAGGTGAGTGGTTGGAGAGCTGCCAGGCAGAGAAGGACCTGGGAGTGATGGTTGATAGTCGGCTGAATATGAGCCAGCAATGTGCTCAGGTGGCCAAGAAGGCCAGCAGCATCCTGGCCTGTATAAGAAACAGTGTGGCCAGCAGGGCTAGGGAGGTGATTGTCCCCCTGTACTTGGCTCTGGTGAGGCCGCACCTCGAGTACTGTGTTCAGTTTTGGGCCCCTCGCTACAAGAAGGACATGGAGGTGCTCGAGCGAGTCCAGAGAAGGGCAACCAAACTGGTGAGGGGCCTGGAGAACAAGTCTTACGAGGAGCGGCTGAGGGAGCTGGGCTTGTTCAGCCTGGAGAAAAGGAGGCTCAGGGGTGACCTTATCGCTCTCTACAGGTACCTCAAGGGAGGCTGTAGCGAGGTGGGGGTTGGTCTGTTCTCCCACGTGCCTGGTGACAGGACGAGGGGGAATGGGCTAAAGTTGCGCCAGGGGAGTTTTAGGTTGGATGTTAGGAAGAACTTCTTTACCGAAAGGGTTGTTAGACATTGGAACGGGATGCCCAGGGAAGTGGTTGAGTCACCATCCCTGGAGGTCTTTAAAAGACGTTTAGATGTAGAGCTTAGGGATATGGTTTAGTGGGGACTGTTAGTGTTAGGTCAGAGGTTGGACTTGATGATCTTGAGGTCTCTTCCAACCTAGAAATTCTGTGATTCTGTGATTCTGTAATTTAAAACCTTTACCCCTTGTCTTATTGCTACATTCCCTGATAGAGTCCCTCCACAGCTTTTCTGTAGGTCCCCTTTACTGGAAGGCCCCTCTAAGGTCTCCCCAGAGCCTTCTCTTCTCCAGACTGAACAACCCCAGCTCTCTCAGCCTGTCTTCATAAGAGAGGTGTTCCAGCCCTCTGATCAGCTTCGTGGTCCTCCTCTGGACCCACTCTAACAGAACAGGTCCAAGTCTTTCTTGTGCTGAGGGCCCCAGATCTGTATGCAGTACTCCAGGTGGAATATCAAGAGAGTGGAATAGAGGGGGAGAATCACCTCCCTCAAACTGCTGGCCATACTTCTTATGATACAGCCCAGAATATGATTACCTTTCTGAGCTGCAAGTGCGCATTGCTGGCTTATAGTCAATTTTTCATCCACTAGTACTCCCAATTCCTTCTCTGCAGGGCTCCTCTCAATCCATTCATCCCCTAGTCTGTACTGATACTGGCAGTTGCCCCAACTCAGATGCAGCGCTTTGCACTTGGCCTTATTGAAATAAGCATAAAAATTTAAAACCAATGTTTTGACAGAAATACTGAAGGGGGAAATACAAAGTATGGTATAGTATTTAAAATCTATTTTATCTATAATAACGTAATGGTGCAATAATAGCTCTGCAAATGACTTGGTAATATTATGCCTCTCAAGAATAAGATCTAGGGTAACGCGATTATGGCAGCAAGAGCGGAGAAGTAGCAAAAAGTACTAATACTACTTTCTGCCTGACAAGCTTCTTTTACAGGTCAGAAGAGCATTTTAGAATACCTTGATAAATATTGGGCTATATCTTTATTACATAACTAATATGTACAATTGTAAATAGCGGAAATGAAAAAGCAGAAGGAATTCTATCACAAACTGGGTATGGAAGTACCAGGAGACATCAAAGGGGAGACATGCTCTTCAAAGCAACATCTAGATTCGTATCGCAATGGTAAATGGTCTTATGTTTATTCTGTCTTGGGGTGGGGGGGTGGGAAACAGACTGCCATTAAACTGCTGAAAGGATCTGTCATAGCTAGATGTCTAGCTAAAATTTATTAACACATGTAATTGTTGTATAATATTGTACAATGCTTGTTTGTGCATGTATATTGGACTATATATGTGCTCACCATCTTTGAACTCACCATTTGAGTCCAGTATTGTTGTTTTGCATCAGACTTGTTTATAGAATATGTTCTTTTAGCTGGCTGTAATGTGCTCCTGATGAAGATCTTCATTAGTATCTATGTGGGAACTGTATGATGATACTCTGTTTCTGGGCTGCTAGCAGAGCTGGTTATATTGAGGGCTGCAGTATATATTTGTTCCCATTTTGACTGTGTAGGCCTATTGGCAGCTGATGTTGCTTAAGTAGATGTCCATGACTTGGAGGCAGGTTTATTTTTTATTAAGTTATTTTTTATTCCAGTACTGAACTTCACTGACATTAATTTCAGAAACTGCTGATGTTAAGTAGAATTTTGTGATAGAAAAGCTGTGGTGGTTATATTAAGGTGTGTGTGTATTTATTCTAGGGCAAAAGAATTCTGAAATTTATGACTGTCAGGAGAGCATACCAATTATACACAATACTGAATGATTCCTGATAAATTTATAGCAAGGTGTCTTGAACTGACAAGAAGCTTTTTTGGGGAAGCTTTGGATTAATGTCCAGGAAGGGTAGATGGATCACACACATTTCTGCTACCAAGAATAAAGTTGCTTTCCAACCTTTTTCCTGGTTAGAAGAGAAGCTGATCATGGTCTGACAAACCTAATTACTTTGAAAAACAGAACAACAACAACAACAAAAACACACCAAAAACTAGTTGCTCTTATAGGCTTGACTTTGTTTCAGGATTAATTGTCACCTGAGATGTCTAATTTAATTATTGTAATGCTCTGCTTTATTCTTGAAGGTGAAACTAAAACAGATGAAAATTCAAACAAAGAAACTTCTGAAGAAAAAGAAGATAATGACTATCATCGAAGTGATGAACAGGTGGGCTTACTTCTGATATAGGGCATTTCTTCATTTTATTTTGTATTTCAGTTTCAGTCCTGTTCTACTTTAAATTATTATTATTTTTTTTCCCTCTGACAGAGACAAGATACAGTGTTCTCCCATGCTTTTGTGTAAACTTGAACTTTGTCTTTTTTTAGGTAGCTGTGGGGAAATTTGGTTTTGAGATTTTAATTGAGGTTTGATAGTTTATAACTAGTTCTGAGTTTCTGGACTATCAGCTAAATTCTGTGTTGGTTTTCATCTCAACTAGATTTCAAGTCATTTGAGCCCTTTTTCTGAAAGGGTCTACTCTCATGCCACTCTGATGCATCAGGACTGAATATGTTTCAATAATTAGAATGAAAAGTCTTTTTTTTATTTAGTATTTATTTTAATCCTTATTGTGTTAAGGGTATATGTGGACTTCCCACCATTGATACTCTCTGTCCTTCCTAACTCTCTCCAACACTTGATGTATTTCTTCACTGTCATTGGACTGTGATAAGAGTCTTTTGTCCTGTTCTCTGTGCCTGTTGTAGGAGGCTTGCCAGGTCAGGATGGTGGAGGAGTCGCCTGACTAGGGTCAAATTAATTCCAATAGGTGCTGGTTGCAGTTCATGATATAGCATATAGTCAAAAGACAAATCTTCATGAGTAATTATGGGTGCAGAGAAATTAAAATCACAACCTATGATTATGGAAAAGTTACAAACATCAATTAGAGTGATTAGTAACACTATAAACAATATATCTATAATCTATTAACAAGGATTTACATAATGTTTCCCAATGTATAAAACTACTGTTTCAGGAATCTCATCGGGATGTATTTCAAAGTGGCGGATATTCTGTTCTGTATCTAGACAGGTATTATCTAGACAGCTTTAAGGGTGTTACTCTCACAAATAAAACCTTGTTGTTCAAGAACAACATGTATTAACATCAACAGTTTGCCATTTATTTATGTTTTGTTGGGCACACACTCTGAGTTCTAATCCTAGCCCAGTAATTGGGTATATGGTATATATCGAAGCATTGCATATAGTAAAGACAAAGCCAACATTTTTTTTTGTACTCTAAATGATAAGTGAAGTTGATTAATTGCCACCAGGATTGAAAATTTTTTTCAAACTCTGATGCATTGTCCCAGATTACTTTGCAAATTTCAGTGGGTAAGGTTCTTCCTTCCCCCTCCCTAATGTTGGGTGGTATTACAGTTTTGGTTTACAGATAAGACAAAAACCAGAAATACCCAACAAATAAAATCAACTCTGCTTGGGAACACTCTAGATTGGTATAGGGGAGTCCGTGATCCCAGGTGTAGAAAACAGCATTCAGAGTAACTGGGAACAGACAAAAGAAAAGGTGCTCGGTTGTTATCCAACCAGCGGATTTTAAGTTAAAAGGTGGGTACTACCATCTAGTGCTGATTCAATGGAGTTTCCTGGAACTATCTTTCACTTCCCAAGTGTAAAGGTTCTTTGGGGTTGTTAATACCATTAACACTGTCCCAATCTGAGGCGTTTAACCAGCACAGGCTGACCTGCATAAAAGCTAGTAGGGTATTTCCTCATTTTTACGTCTGCCTTTGGTACCAAAATTGTAGCAGAAGCACAAAAAGCTTTAATCTTTGGACAACTATCTCCACTCTATCTGTTGTTTAATTGATAAATGACATTGGACAGTCGCAGATGCCATCCAGATTCATGGGTTTTAGCAAATAGCTTGACTAACCCATTAGTCCATTCAACAATACCATTGGCCTGGGGATAGAATGGAGTATGGAATGCCCACCAGATCCCCTCCTCCTTTTCCTAGTCTTGTATAACTACAGCTGTAAAAATTGATCCATTATCACTCTAAATCTCCTCTGGAAGGGGGATTGTAGTAAACCATTCCTTTAAGCTATGGACTGTACTTTCTCCAGTGGAAGCTGCAAATTCTTTGGCTATGTGGCTATGGTAATTCCTGAGATGACATCCGCCCCCACCAGTATGTATTTTTTACCCCCTGAGGGTCACAGTGGACCTACATAGTCAATCTGCCAGGTGTGCCACAGTGTTTTCCTGTCCTGGATATGCAGGGAAGGCACTTTACCTAAATGTTTTTGTTGTGTTTTTTTTTTTTTTTTTTTTTTTTTTTCAGTCTCAAAAGACATTGTGAACAGGCAATGGCTAATTGTTTGCACAACTTCACTGATACAGGCCATCCTTGGGCTATGCCTTCTCGATACAAGTTGGTTTGTCTTGCAACCATTCGAGTAAGCATTCCCATTAGTGGTCATCACTCATGACATCAATTTTCCATAGTTGTGTAAGGCTATCCACTTGTTGGTTAAATTGGCAGTAGTGGAAGCTGACCAGTCATGCCCTTTTACCCAACCAATGTGCAGCACCCTTTGTTCTCTTATTTCTAGCAATTGCTTCCAGCTGTCAGTTTGCCAGACTGGGACTCTATTTACTTGCCAGTCATTGGATGCCCAGTGGCCTATCCAATCTGTGGCTCCCTTGAAAGCAGTGTATGAGTCTATGTAGATATGGCTGGCACCATGTTGTGCAGCTAATAGCATGCCCTAAGCTCTCCTATTTGCACACTCCCTCCACTTGTTTCACTTAACCTTTCCCCCGTGGCCGCTTCCAGTGCCACAGACTTATAATTCCACTCCCTGTTTTGCCTATAGGATGATGCACTGGTGAACCATACTCCTTTAAGGTCACTGCCTTCCCTCAGATGAGGTGCCTCCTGAATTTGACATGGTTTGCTTGGCTGGTTTTGGAATAGCAAAGTGCTGTCTATATCTTTCTGCAATTTAGATACTTTAATGTCGCCTTCTGTAATAGACATAATTTCATTGATGCCTTCCAGATAGGCATTTACAGCCCAGGTTTCTGGGCAATGCCTGCAGGTGGCAGTGTAACTTTACAAACTATATCTAGGAGACAGAAAGGTTCCTGAAAGAACACACTGTCATAGAATCATAGAATATCCGAGTTGGAAGGGACCCATAAGGATCATTGAGTCCAACTCCTGGGTTCCCAAAGGAACACCAAAAAATATTTTAAAAATCAGATCATGTGCTGAGAGCATTGTCCAAATGCTTCTTGAACTCTGTCAGGCTTGGTGCTATGACCACTTCCCTGGGGAGCCTGTTCCAGTGCCCAACCACCCTCCTGGTGAAAAATCTTTTCCTGATATCCAGCCTGAACCTTCCCTGTTGCAGCTTCAAGCTGTTCCCTTGGGTCTTATCATGGGTTACCAGAGAGAAAAGATCAGCACCTGTCCTTTTCTTCTCTGTTCCACCTGTTTCACTGCTCGCACTAGGGACAGCAAGCCTTTTTCAAGATCTTGTGAGAAACACTCTGTAGCCAATAACAGACTCAGGCGAGGATCTCAGTGAAGTAGCATTTTTATTTGCAATTGCAGTGGTGGACGTCCTGCAAGCAGAAGCACACAGTAAAAGTATATCATATCCTTATATTCCCTATTACCTGATGCTTGATTCCTTCCCTGTTTCCTCATTGGCTGAGTAATACAGGTTCACAAACTACTCGACACTTATTACTATACCATATATGTACAATTTAATTTGACCAACCATTAATTTCTCCTTTTCCTTTTTTTTTTCCTTCTTCTCTTGTGACTAGAGGCCCTGTGATTTTTGTTTTTACTGATTTCACACTGCTCGTCCTGTTTTTCTTAGCTATCCTCCTTATTTTGGGACAGTGGGACCTTCCCCTTACTGCTTAACATAGTCCCCACTGCTATGCAACTGTCATGCCTGCACAATCACTTTTGAATATACAAGGTTAGGGGAATTTCCAGCACTGTGCACTTGTGGCCAAGAAGGCCAATGGTATTCTGGGGTGTATCAGAAGGGGTGTGGTTAGTAGGTCGAGAGAGGTTCTCCTCCCCCTCTACTCTGCCCTAGGGAGACCACATCTAGAATATTGCGTCCAGTTCTGGGCCCCTCAGGTCAAGAAGGACAGGGAACTGCTTGAGAGAGTGCAGCACAGAGCAACAAGGATGATTAAGGGAGTGGAGCATCTCCCTTACGAGGAAAGGCTGAGGGAGCTGGGTCTCTTTAGCTTGGAGGAGACTGAGGGGTGACCTTATTAATGTTTATCAATATGTAAAGGGTGAGTGTCAGGAGGATGGAGCCAGGCTCTTCTCGGTGACATCCAATTATAGGACGGGGCAATGGATGCAAGCTGGAACATAAGAGGTTCTGCTTAAATATGAGACAAAACTTTTTTTTTTTACAGTGAGGGTGACGGAACACTGGAACAGGCTGCACAAGGGGGTTGTATATGCAAGGTTAGTGGAATTTTCCACTGCAAAAACACATTCTACTGCAAAAACACAACTTTGTTTCTCACAATCAGAATATGTCATTTTGGTGTCATTCAAAGAATGGGAGCTAAACTCTAGTGGTCTCTCTGGTCCTTCTGGTCCCTTCTGCCAGAATTACAATGGGAACCATGCTCACTGAATCCCCATTCTGCACACATAGGGTTAGGTGTAAAGGACCTAGCTGCTGGAATATCCTCAGTTCTTTTATTAATAATTCTAATGTGCTCTTGTGCTGTTCAGTCCATTCCCATGATTTTCCCTTTCTGAGCAAATTGTATAACGGATGAGCAATAATAACCTAAAATTCACAGGACTTGCTCTAACTCCTTCATGCTAGATGGATTTTGCCCATGCTCTATTTTCTCCAAGGTGTCTGGGGGAAGAGAAGCAGCTCCTTTAATCCACCAGATCCCCAGGAACTTTAGCTCTTTTGCGGGTCCCTGATATTTGGATGGAGGAATTTCTAATCCTAAATTTAACATTTTTTCTTGTACACCTTCCGTGGTATGTCCAATTTCCTTTGAGTTTTCTTCTCCTATCAAGATGTCAACGATATATTGGTATACTGTAACACCTGGCAGATTGGGGACTTCTGTTAAAACCTTTGACAAGGCATTATGAGCAATGGTAGAGGAGTGTTAATATCCCTGAGGCAGTCTATTAAAGGTATACCGTATCCCTTTCCAAGCGTGATGGTTTTACTCGAGTGGGCAGCTGAGCTCCACCACAGTCGCTCTCTCACTCCTCCCCTCCTCAAAGAGGAAGGGGGAGAAAAGACAACACAAAGAGCTCGAGGTTTGAGATGAGAATGATTTAATTAAAGGGAAGGGGAATGGGGA
>NC_048925.1:530978-558834 GCF_011077185.1 Oxyura jamaicensis | reverse complement strand
GGTTATCAGAGGCTTGTGCAGCGTCCCATGCAAAAGTCTGCAGTTTCTTAAAAAAAAACTCCTTGGTCCTCTTATCTCCCAGACTAGAGTCTCAATGTTTGCGCTTCAAACCCTCTATTTACACAAATTGCTGGATTGTTCCTTTGCATGATACAAGAACTATGTACACTAATCACTCTGTTTTTCTTAAATAGGAGCTTATATTTCATCATGCAGCCCTAGCATTGTTCCATACTGACACGAATCAAATAAACACATTTCACAGTAATTAGGAATCCACATGCAGCACCATTCCCAGGAAAGTTCTTAATTTATGAACAGTTCGAGGTTCTGGGAGCTGGTAAATAGCTTCCTTCCTTTGAGTACTTAACTGTCTCTGTCCCTTTAAGATTTCAAAACCTAAATATGCTATAATTTCTTGTGCAATTTGAGCCTCCTCCTTCGACACTGTATACCCACTGAGTCCAAGGAAATTTAATAGACTGTTGTCAGTTCCAGACATTCTTCCCGAAAGTTGCCAGCTAGCAGTATATCGTCAATATATTGTAGTATTATTCCCTTTTTGTTGTCTTGTCTCCATAATTCTAATTATCTTGCTAGCTGATCTCCAAAGATCGTCTGACTTTTTAAAAAAAAAAAAATCCTTGTGGTAACACTGTCCAATTGCACTGAGTTTTCCTTCCCATCTCGGGGTTCTCCCATTCAAAGGCAAACAATTCCTGACTCAGAATCAAGTGGGATGCAGAGAAAGGCATCTTTTAAATCTAAAACTGTAAACCATCCCGGTTCTTCAGTGAGAGCAGTTAATAATGTTTATGGATTTACTATCACAGGGTGGATATCATGGATAATTTGATTCACTGCTCTCAGACTTTGGACTAACCTATGATTTCCTATCAGCTTTCTTAATGGGTAAAATTTGAGTGTTATACTTTGATTCACACTCTCTCAACATCCTGTATTCTAAAAACTTCTGTATATTAGGGACTAACCCAAGTTTAGCTTCTAATTTTAAGTGATACCGTTTCAATGTTACCAGTGCTGATCCTGGCTTAAGATCTATCCTTATGGGTTCAGCCCTCTTTGATCTTCCTGGTATTTCTCCCGCCCAAGCAATAGGAACCACTGCATCCTCAACATCAACTGAGATTTTTCCTTCCCCTTGTTCAGTCTCCTGTAATAACAATATTGAAGCTTGGACAAATTTAGAATCAGGCAACACCTCTACCTCACCATTTTTTCATTTTATTTCAGCTTCTACCTTTCCAATAAATTGCTACCTATTAATGGCTTTGGTGCACCTGGCAGATATGAAAACTGATGCGTTACCTATTGTTTTCCAATTTTAAACTGTAAGGGTTTAAAGAAGGGCCTTGTTTCTGATTTTCCTGTTGCACTGGTATTTCTTACAGTATCATACCCTAATTCATATTCTTTTGTGTTTAAAACCAAATAAGTAGCCCCTGTATCAACCAGACACTCTATTTCAGTTTTGTCTCCCCCCAGCTTAATTTTAACCAGAGGTTCTGCTGGGGAAGTTTCCTCTGATCCCTTTCACTATCTAGCCTCTACAGCTACTATGGGAATATTCGATCCCTTGGGCCCCTGTAGTGATGGGCACTCTTATTTCCAGTGCCCTTCCTTTTAACAGTAGGCATGCTGAGTTTCTCCTATCAGGGGCTTTGGCATTCCTTTACCACGTCCTTTTCCCCCATAACCTCTTCTAAATCCACCTCCAGGTCCTCTTCGAGAACCATAAGTTCCTTCTAGTATAGCAATCAATCTAGCAATCCATTTCTCTTTCTGCTGTTCCCTATTTCTATAAACCACCCAAGCCGTATCCAACAATTTTGTGAAATCTCTATCATCTGCCCCCTGCAGCTTAAGTAGCTTCCTCCAAATTTCATTGTTTCAAAAGCACTAGCCACCCTATCCGGGTCATCCCTGTAGCTTCTGGCAGCTATTTTCCAGTTATTTAAATCTGTGATTGAAAAAGGCACTTTTCACCACAACCAGACCATCATTTCCACCTGCCTGTCTCAACAGGTCCCTTCCCATTAGGGGTATGGTATGGTAGGGGCATGTATTGAAATTCATGCACAAACATTTTGTTGCCAGTTCTTCATATAATGGGTTGGAAAAAAGGTCTTACCTCCTAGCTTCCCGTTGCACCAATTCTGGTTGCATATTTACTCATAAGTCCTTTATAGCTATTTAACATGGAATAACTTGTTCCTGTATCAACTAGAAATTTAACTACATCGTTCCCTAGCTTATTGTCAACCAGGGGGTCAGCTGTGGATGTCATTTCCTCAACCCTCTGTCCCCATCAGTCTGAGTCCCCTTTCACTACTCCAGTCATTTCTCCAGGTACTGGGGTTGTAGTTGGAATGGGAACCCAATTGGACTGCCTTTTTGGACATTCATTTTTCCAATGTCCCTTCTCCTTACAATAGGCAGCCTGATCTTTTGCCAAGGAAGTCCTCACATCTAGTCTTTTCCCTATTCTACCTCTCCCCCGTCCTGGTTTTTCCTTCAAATCCCAGTCCCTAGATGGAGCTTGAGCCCTTGCAAAAGTGGCTGCCAATATTGCTGCATTTTGTTTTCTGACCCTCAATTTTTCCTTTTCATTTTCCTTTTTTTCGGCCTCCTCCCTATTATATAATTTCTATGCAATCTCATTCACTTCATATATGGTAATTCCTGACAACCCATCTACCTTCTGCAACTTTCTTCTAATATCAGGTGCTGATTGCCTCACAAATAGAGTAGTAAAGGTCATTCTATTAGCCTCATCCTCTGGATCCAGATCTGTCCATTTTCTAGTCACCTCACACAATCTTTCAGAGAAATCAGACAGATCCTCCATTTTACCACTTACCACTTGGTATAACTTGGTAAGGTTCTTTGCTCAAGATATTCTGTTCTTAATTCCATGCAAGATTAGCTGTTGACATTGCTTAATCATTAATCTCCCTGCACTCATATTCGGGTTCCAGTTGGATTCCTGGGTTGGCATAAATTGACCGGGACCATCTCTATCATTCTGCCTCTCATTCTCTTCCCTTGCCTTTTCCATAACCATTCTGTTTTCTTCTGGAGTGAATAAATTATTCAACAATACTTGAATACCCTGCCAATCTGGGTTATGATTTTCAACAATCATCCTAAAGGATCAAAGCATCTTATCAGGATTATCTCGATAGGACTCAGCAGATTTCCTCAAGTTCATTATGTCTGATGTTGTAAATGGTACTTTTACATATACTGGTGATCCGTCTGGGCCCACTGCCTGGTGAAGGGGGGCTTGGATCACAGGATGCTGTTGTGCTTGAGTTCTTCCTGCCACTGGGCTAAAGGTTTTGCTGCCTTGATCTCCACCCTCCATTCCACTCATAACACTTCCCCCCCTGGAGCTACTAGCATCTGGATACCCTCCTCTTCATTCTCTAGCTTTAAATATCTTTCCTGTGTTACAAGCGGAGCAACACTGCGAAGGCTTCTTCATATCATCCACCATCATCATTACATTAGAATCTGAAGTCAATAATCTACATTTATTTCGAGTCTCATGATCATTCCTCAAAGTAAAGAATACATCCACATAAGGCACCTCTTCGACAAAACATCAGCTGCAAAATAGTATTATAATTCAAAGTCCCATTTTCAGGCCATTTTTTCTTCGCTGTCCAATTTGTACATCAGCCACAAATTATTACAATATTCAATCATTTTTCTTTTCATCAGGGGATCCCCTCCAAACTTGTTCCAATGTTTTAAAACACAACCAAAAGGGGAGCAAGGGGTTATTGTAGATCCTTTTGCCCATATCTTTACACAAAAATAATCTTTTTAACCAAAATCTCATATCATCAGAATACTTATTCCCAAAATATACCTATGCATATATCCAGATACCATATACTCCAGTCATAACTGTTGAGCGCATATGATTACAGATTAAACGAAATATACCAGAGCATGCTTTACCTGAATATCGTAGATTCCAGTTGTCACTGTCAAGTGCGTACGATTACCGATTAACCAAGATAAGCAATATCTCCTGCAAGCGTTGCACCACTATGTCACTTACCCACTGTAGCTCAGGGAGAATACTTGCAGAGTCCCCATTGAAAAGCTCAGTACACACTGGAGTCCAGGGAGCAGTGTCTCCTCATTGGCAGCCAGTAAGTTGATCCAAGCAAGGCCTTACGGCAGTCCCATCTGGGTCATCAAAAACTTGTCTGAAAAAGTGGATTATTTTACTCGGTGTGCAATAAAACAATTCACACACTCAGGAGAGATATTACTTTTATTCAGGCCTGGGTGCTCGGTGGATTCTCCAAAAATCAAGCACACCCAATGCCAGCGTAATACATTTATACACTGTAATCATGCATATTCTATCCATCTAATACATATTCATGCTACTCTACATATGTTGCATAATTGTGTTGCACCATTCTTCTTGGTTCCTTTTCAGGCACTTCTGTGCATGCCTTCCTTTCTTTGGGGGTCCTTGGTGGTCTTTTTTGATGAAGTACCCTTTTATCCATATATGGTAATGTGTCCTAGGTAAATGTTAAGCAATTTTTTTTGTCCTGTACTGCGTAAATGATACCCAATTGTAGAGATGCTCAATTAAACATAGATAATACTTCTATTCCAAGGCAGAGTTTCTTCCATTACAGCTGCATCATGAAAAGCATATTCTTAACATCCAAAGTTGCCATCCATGGGTGTGATGCTCCCTGAATTTGTTACCATCTCTGTAATATTTGGTACGGCTGAAGTTAAAGGGGCAGTATTAGCATTCAGTCACCTATAATCAATTGTAAGGTGCCATGGTCATTTGTCTTTTTCAGTGGCCAGACAGGAGAATTGTAAGGGGAATGAGAGTAATGATGCTTTTTTTCTCGAAATCTGTTACTACCCCATCAATGCCTAAATGCGCAGCTGCTGGCAGAGGGTATTGCCTTACATTGGTAATTTTTGATGCAGATAGAGATATAGACATCTCTAATAAATTTATAATTTAGGCTCATCCTTTTCAAACCATGCTATTTCCCCATCACCTTATTGTACAAAACTCCAGACTGACCCATTGTTCTGCCATACAACAAATCAAACCCTAAAATACTGGTATTAGCAGCACCAACCAATACTTCAGTGTGGGTCAATTTTTTTTTCACCTGGATACCACAAGGTGATTTTTTCATAGAATCATAGAATATCCTGAGTTGGAAGGGATCACTGAGTCCAACTCCTGGCACCACACAGGTCTACCCAAAAATTCAGACCATATGACTAAGAGCACAGTCCAAACGCTTCTTAAACCCCGACAGGCTTGGTGTTGTGACTACTTCCCTGGGGAGCCTGTTCTAGTGCGTGACAACCCTCTCGGTGAAGAACCTCTTCCTGATATCCAGCGTAAACCTCCCCTGTCACAGCTTGACACCATTCCCTCGGGTCCTATCACTGGTGATTAAAGAGAATAGATCGGCACCTGCCTCTCCATTCCCCCTTGTGAGGAAGCTGTAGACCATGATGAGGTCTCCCGTCAGCCTCCTCTTTTCCAGGCTGAACAGGCTCAGTGACCTCAGCCGCTCCTCCTCATGTCTTCCCCTCTAGACCTTTCACCATCTTAGTAGCCCTTCTCTGGACACTCTCCAATAGTTTCACATCCTTTTTGTACTGTGGTGCCCAAAACTGCATGCAGTACTCGAGGTGAGGGGGCACCAGCACAGAGTAGAGCAGGACAATCACTTCCCTTGACCGACTAGTAATGCTTGCTTGATGGATACGGTTGGCCCTCCTGGCTGCCAGGGCACACTGCTGGCTCATATTCAGCTTGCTATCCACTAAAAGCCCCAGATCCCTCTCTGTGGGGCTGCTCTCCAGCGTCTTGTCTCCCAGTCTGTATGTATAGCCAGGGTTGCCCCTTCCCAGGTGCAGGACCTGGCACTTGCTCTTGTTAGACTTCATGTGGTTGGTGATTGCCTAGCTCTCCAATCTGTCCAGATCTCTCTGCAAGGCCTCGCCACCCTCGATGGAGTCAACAGCTCCACCCAATTTGGTATCATTAGCAAATTTTCTCAAAACACCTTCTAGTCTTACATCCAAATTGTTTATAAAAGCATTGAAAAGAATTGGCCCTAAAATGGAGCATTTTGGGACCCCACTGGTGACTGGCCGCCAGCCTGATGCAGTCCCATTTACCATAACACTTTGAGCCCTGCCCGTCAGCCAATTGTTCAACCACTGTATGATATTTTTATCTAGCTATATGATAGACATTTTGTCCAGTAGGATCCTATGGGAAATTGTGTCAAAAGCCTTGCTGAAATCCAAAAAGATTACATCAACTGGTTTCCCTTGGTCGGCTAGATAGGTGATCTTATCATAAATGGAAATCAAATTTGTTAAACAGGACCTACCCCTCATGAACCCATGTTGGCTGGGACCAATGACTGCATTGTCCCCCAGGTGCGCTTTAGTAATTCCCAGGATAATCTTTTCCATAATTTTATCAGGCACTGACGTGAGACTGACAGGCCTGTAATTGCTAGGGTCTTCTTTCTTGCCCTTCTTGAAAATTGGCACAACATTTGCCAGCTTCCATTCAACTGGGACCTCTCTGGATTCCCAAGACCGTTGGAAAATAATTGAGAGAGGTCCCGCGATGATGTCAGCCAGCTCTCTGAGCACCCGGGGATGAATCCCATCCGGACTCATGAACTTGTATGGATCCAGGTGGAGCAGCAAATCCCGCACACGTTCAGGGGTGGCTGGGAGTTTATCATTCCACCATCAAGGTCCTCCAGCTCAGGGTACTCGGGGTCCCAAAGCCCATCATCAGCGTTGAAGACGGAGGCAAAGAAGGTATTAAACTTCTCTGCTTTGCCTATGTCCTTGTCTGTGAGGTGACCATTCCCATCAACTAGCGGATCTATGTTTTCTCTGTTCCTCCTTTTTCTGTTCACGTATGTTAAAAAGCACTTTTTATTGTCTCCCACAGTCCTGGCCAGCTTCAACTGTAAATGGGCTTTGGCCACATGAATTTTCTCCCTACAGATGCAAACAGCATCCCTGTAATCCTTCCACGTTGCCTGACCCTGCTTCCAGCAGTCATATACTTTCTTTTTGTGCCTAAGCTCCAGAAAAAGATCCTTGGTCAGCCAAGCCGGCCTTCTGCCTTGCCTGCTTGACTTCCAATATTTTGGAATTGCTTTTCGCTGTAAGGCATTCCATTATGACTCCATCAATCCCTGTAAATTTTACCTTATGGTGACTGGGCTTTATATTTAAGTCCTCTGCTGTTTCATTAGTAATTACTGATATCAGTCTTATCAGGATAAAAATGACAAGTTTGTAGTGTTTATCAAAGAGCCATTGTATAGCTAACAACCACTGGGAAGGGTGGCTCACTGCCCTCCCCAAGGATGCAAGATTTTTGTTGGAGTGTCTGCTAAATTAATTAGATTCTGTTGCAGGGCTAAGGGCATGGGTCTAAGAGGAATTGATTTATTTCCTGGCAGCTGACTTCTCCCTGATGAATCTATCCTTTGGCTCAACAACTGTAGCAGAGCTCAGAGGTCAATGGTGGATTTACCATATGGTAACTGTCATGGTACTCCGTTTGTCAAAGCTCTCTGCCAAAGGTCATTATGTTCCTTATCAAACTTTGGTTTGAACCCTGGCTTAGGCTTAGTAGTGTGGACCTGTGAAACCCATGGGGTGGTTGATCCAACCCAATCCATGTGGCACCCATAATTCACTATCTCTTGCACAAACGCAGTCCAGGTGTTTACATGGACTTGCTCCACTGGGGGTTGCATGGCAGCTGTGGCAGCATTCATGGTGCAAGCAGTTTGTATGTGGTCCTGAGCATTAGCTACATATGTCTTTAGGCTATCTGGGAGTTCCCGGATAAGGGGAGTTAACCTTACTGGCTCAATAAGAGCTAGCACTGGGGATCTCCTTAACACATCCCTCTCATACATCACTTGTATGCAGGCTGCATTTTGCACAGACACAGCCAAATCAGAGAACCCTGAGGTCTTAAAAACCAGGGGATTTCCTCCTTCTTGTGGATCTATGCCACCAGCCCAATAGGCAGCTTGTGTAGTCAATGAGTAATTGACTCATTGGGCATCGCTCCCCTTCCTCAGAAGAAGAGGGGGGGAGGGGGGAAGGATCCTTGATTCTGTGCTAGCTTTGCTCAGCAATAGACAAAACATTGGTGTGATACCAGTGCTGTTCTAGTGACTTGCGGAAATCAGACTCTATAACCTCGGAATAGTTATAAAGCAGGTATTCGGCACTGCGAACACACGCCGGGCATAAGGGGGATAGCTCCACTTAACTTGCACACCAACAGTTACTGGCAGTGTGCTTATATTAGTGGGACAAATACATATTAATTTCATTTCTTATAAGTCTTGTATATTCATCAGGTCTCTGAAGAATCATTAATGTAGGTTGCTGCCTCTATTCGTATGCATACTGGAGTCCTTGGGTGGTCTTCAGGCATACTCTGGTGGTCTTTTGTTGAAGGCCAGAAGTCTTCCTCGCTGCTTATCTTCTGGCCTTTCCTGTCTTTGTCAGACTTCAGCAGTCAAGACAGTTCTTGCAGGTTCCATTATCTATGCATACAGTCTTTTATTCCCTTATCTTTGGGTCATTAACATACAATTGTGCTAGCTAAGACCTAGGAATCAACATCCTTTATCTTGTTCCCTTTCTTAAGTCCCCCCTTTTCTTTATCCTAGGCAAATTATTTTGCTTATAACACTCCTTGATTCAAAGTTTTTGCATAAAATTCTTACCAGTTTCTACTTGGTGCTTGATTCGGTTACACTTCCAGGTTTCATAATTCTTTCATACAGCACCAAAATGCACACTGTACCAATACACAGGTTAAGAATACTAGTAAAAGCAAGATCAATATTCCTATAAACAATTGCTTAAGCCAAGAAAAGTTGGGTAACCAAGAGGTCAGTGTGATAAATGATTGAGTCCCAAATAGGATTCCAATTAAAGTTTGCAATTTATTAAACGAATAGAGGCAAGCAAACAGCGCTGGGTGCACCGGGAGTCTCTGCTCCACCAAGACGCACACACAACCGTCAAACTTTCTAAATATATAGAACACTGCTTTTGCATATTAATAAGAAACCCGAGGACGCCTATACATATGCATGACCTATCCCCGCTTCGTATTATAATTAGTATTTTCACAAACTCCTCCCATCTGCGCCTACGCAGTGCCTTCTGGTGGTGGTCGTCGGGGGGTCGTGGGGATGAAGGCTCACGGTTCCCCCCAATCACCGCTAGCAACCTTTTGTTCCTGCGCAGACCCTGTGGGTTCCTGGATCTCGTCCAGACCGCAGGGTCGGCCCCGACCGGCTCCCTCTTCTTCTGCGCATGCTCTGCCCTCCACAAGGTTCCCGAAAGCAACAAAACGTGATCGACACCAAGCCATGCGAGGCCGTCTTTTCCCGCGTTTCGTTAACCCTTGAAACCACACTAATAATGATTATCATATAACATTAAATAACAAATTTTAACAGTTTCAACCAGAAAACCCCCAGCAACTTCCATGCCTTAACGGCGGGAGAACAAGCAACCCGAGACGGCAAAGCGTCTCCTTAATCACCCTTCTTTGTTCCCTCTAAACTCTTTACATTCCTGATGGCCTCATCGTTAAGAGTCTGATGTTATCACCAACCATGGGCTTGTCGACCCCCATGGCCACACTCCCACATCTCCCCCTTCTTTATTAACATCAACCATCTTCTTGACATGAATTAATACTCCATATATCACGGTCAGTTTGTTCCATAATTCTCGAACCCACGAGGTATCATCTTGAACTACCTTATGTAAGATCTTGGTCTTTTCCTAAATATTTTTGATATCTGTCTCAATTTGTCCTGCTTCATGTCAGAAACACTCTGTAGCCAATAACATAGGCTCAGGCGAGGATCTCAGTGAAATTGCAATTTTATTCGCAATTGCAGTGGTGGGCGTCCCACAAGCAGGAGCACACCTATTAGTTCCATAACACAGTTTATATACTTTTTTTTCTCCACGACCGGGACCCTCCCCTGTTTCCCCATTAGCTGGGTAATCCAGGTTCACAATCTATCCGGTGCTTCACAGGCAATACACAGCTTTCAGTTGCCGGTCTGTTATAAGTCAAATTTCTTTTGACTTCTTTACTCTTTGAGATGGTAATGTTTCTTACACCATGATTTCTGCCTAATTGCTCTAAGGATTCTGGTCTGCATTTTACAAGGTCATCTGTTATGATTTCTTATCACTGCAAGCATATCTCAATACCATGTTCCTTCCCTTTAAACAATGTAACTCTGTGCAAAAACATTTTTTTCCCCACACTCATTTAAATACATACAGCAACTAATATTTATTAAAGTACATACTCCCCCTTGGGAGGCTAATAAAAGGTCTAGTGCCTAAAATGTTCTTATTGATTTGTTCTAGTTGCTTGCACAAAACTATAATATGTTGTTGCAAATATTGGTTTCCTACTTGTGTTAGATCTTCTCCTTTGTATGGCATTTGGTAAGGCCTGCCACACAATATCTCAAAGGGGCTTAGTTTTACCAATACATATTGGTTTCTTGACAGATTTTAGCAATCAAATCTAATCAAATCAGATCAAATGATTCAAATTTTTATCAAATGATTCATTTTTCCACTTGGAAATTTACCTGTGGCCTATACAGTTGCCAATCAATCCCCAGAACTTTGCTGACTTGTTGGGTCAGTTCTGACATGGGAATGCCAATGGTGCCTTTCTACTTAAAAACTGTTGTAATATTTCAGCTCCCCAGCATGCTTTATTATGTTCTCCAATTACCATCTAATATAATATGGTATCATGATTCTCCCATCATTTACTTGTGTTAAACCTGTAGTTAACACTTTCCATTTACATCTTCAATTAATTGCTTATCGAGCTGAGAATATCCTACTTCATTTTCTAAGGCTTTTGTTAAAACCTGTTTTTCTGTTCCTGGTACTAGTGCCAAAATTTGACTCTCAGATGACCGTTCTGCTGCCCCTTTGGCTTCTGCATCAGCCAATCTATTTCCTCTTCCAATATCAGTATCCCGTTTGATGTCCTTTACAGTGCATAATGGCAACTTTAATAGGGAGGCATACCGCTTGGAGTAACTTCATTATCTCTTCTGCATGTTTAATTGAGGATGATAATGAAACATGGGATTAGAAATTAGAGAGTGACTGATTAAGAATAAATATATAGACAACACTCATTGCTTAGTATGTGCTACATTTGCGATGTACTGGGCCTATGCTGCGCTTAGGCGTCCAGATGAGTCCCTGGTGCCCCAAGAACCAGATGAGTCCCTGGGGCTCCAAGAACCAGATCAACCTAACCTTATTGTCCAGACTGTGAGCAAGGGCTCAGAGATAAGGAGGGCTGTTTAAAAAGGATAAGATAAACATGCAAGGCCTCGAGATAAAAGGAGCCCCTTGGGTTCTGAAGAACCAGACCAAACCAACCTTATGGCCCAGATTGTGACCAAGGGCTCAGGGAGCATGCGCAGGGAGACAAGGTGAAAAGTTCAACTCTGAGGAAGACATCTTACTTCATCCCGACGACCACTCGGGCGACCACCAGAGAATACTACACAAACGCAGAAGGACTGATAAGATAATTAGCATACGAAGCTAATGGTCTTGATTAGAGGTCTTGATGCAATAAACTCAGAATCTAACAGTCACAGAATCACAGAATCACAGAATCACAGAATTTCTAGGTTGGAAGAGACCTCAAGATTATCAAGTCCAACCTCTGACCTAACACTAACAGTCCCCACTAAACCATATCCCTAAGCTCTACATCTAAACGTCTTTTAAAGACCTCCAGGGATGGTGACTCCACCACTTCCCTGGGCAGCCCGTTCCAATGTCTAACAACCCTTTCGGTAAAGAAGTTCTTCCTAATATCCAACCTAAAACTCCCCTGGCGCAACTTTAGCCCATTCCCCCTCGTCCTGTCACCAGGCACGTGGGAGAACAGGCCAACCCCCACCTCGCTACAGCCTCCCTTGAGGTACCTGTAGAGAGCGATAAGGTCACCCCTGAGCCTCCTTTTCTCCAGGCTGAACAAGCCCAGCTCCCTCAGCCGCTCCTCGTAAGACTTGTTCTCCAGGCCCCTCACCAGCTTCGTAGCCCTTCTCTGGACTCGCTCAAGCACCTCCATGTCCTTCTTGTAGTGAGGGGCCCAAAACTGAACACAGTACTCGAGGTGCGGCCTCACCAGAGCCAAGTACAGGGGGACAATCACCTCCCTAGCCCTGCTGGCCACACTGTTTCTTATACAGGCCAGGATGCTGTTGGCCTTCCTGGCCACCTGAGCACATTGCTGGCTTATATTCAGCCGACTATCAACCATCACTCCCAGGTCCTTCTCTGCCTGGCAGCTCTCCAACCACTCATCTCCCAGCCTGTAGCTCTGCTTGGGGTTATTGCGCCCCAGGTGCAGGACTCGGCACTTGGCCTTGTTGAACTTCATGCAGTTGACCTCAGCCCATCGGTCTAGCCTATCCAGATCCTCCTGCAGAGCCTTCCTACCCTCGAGCAGATCGACACTCGCACCTAACTTGGTGTCATCTGCAAACTTACTGAGGGTGCACTCAATGCCCTCGTCCAGATCATCAATGAAGATATTGAAGAGGACCAGCCCCAGCACCGAGCCCTGGGGGACGCCACTAGTGACTGGCCTCCAACTGGATTTGACTCCATTTACCACGACTCTTTGGGCCCGGCTATCCAGCCAGTTTCTAACCCAACGAAGCGTGCGCCAGTCCAAGCCAAGAGCAGCCAGTTTCTTGAGGAGAATGCTGTGGGAAACGGTGTCAAAAGCCTTGCTGAAGTCAAGGTAGACCACATCCACAGCCTTTCCCTCATCCACCCAGCGCGTCACTTTGTCATAGAAGGAGATCAGGTTCGTCAAGCAGGACCTGCCCTTCATAAACCCATGCTGACTCGGCCTGATCGCCTGCTTGCCCTGCAAGTGCTGCGTGAAGACTCTCGAGATAATCTGCTCCATGAGCTTCCCTGGCACTGAGGTCAAACTGACAGGCCTGTAGTTTCCCGGGTCAGTCCTCCGGCCCTTCTTGTAGATGGGCATCACATTTGCTAGCCGCCAGTCAACTGGGACCTCCCCCGATAGCCAGGACTGTTGATAAATGATGGTAAGCGGCTTGGCCAGCACCTCTGCCAGTTCTCTCAGTACCCTCGGGTGGATCCCATCTGGCCCCATCGACTTGTGCACATCCAAGTGCCGTACCAGGTCACCAACCATTTCTTCATGGATAGTGAGGGCCACATCTCTCTCCCCATCCCCTTCCACCAGTTCAGGGTACTGGGTATCCAGAGAACAACCGGTATTGCCGCTAAAGACTGAGGCGAAGAAGGCATTAAGCACCTCCACCTTTTCCTCATCTCTTGTAACTAAGTTTCCCCTATACTGGAAAATTAGTATTTTCAACAGAACAGAAAATCCATCTTTTTCTTCCACTTAATGACGGGAAGGAACATTTGCTGTCTTCTGTGATCATAATGAAGATGCAAGGAACAAATACAATAGTAAGTCTAGGAAGAGACCTAGTTCATCTTTATATTCCTTCCTTTCCCAATTTGTAATCAAAGCTTTAGATTGTGAACGTTATGTTGTTTGATCTTAATTGAAATCCATTAATAATGCTTTGCCTTGATTTCGGTCATGTTATAGCTCTGTAATGGACAACAAAGTTGTTTGTTTGTTTCCTTTCCTCCCCCAGCAATTGCAAACTGTGAACACAGAGTAAAATCCAAAGGAGGTGATCAATAAAGAAAGCAGAAAGGGACTTACTCTCACACAGCACTGGCAGTATCAGCCCCTGTACTGAGATGGAGTTAACTTTCCTGGTTTCCTGCCTGTACTGGGTCTGGCTGGGATGTTAACTTTCCCTGCAGCAGCCCATACAGTGCTGCGCTCTGCACTTGTAGCTAGAACAGCCCTGGTATCACACCGGTGTTTTGTCTGTTGCTGAGAAATACTGGCACAGCATCAAGACTCCCTCCAAACCCTCCCAAGAGCCAGCAGGCTAGGTGTGGGCAAGAGGTGAGGAGGGGACATCACCAGGGCAGCTGACCTAAACCAGCCAAAGGGATATTCCATACCATATGAGGTCACACTCAGCAATAAAAGGTGGAAAAAGGAAGAAGAGACATCTGCCCTCCCAAAAAGCTGCTATGCATACTGAAGCCCTGCTTCCCAGGACGTGACCAAACATCAATCACTCATTGATTGGAAGTAGAGAGTATTTTCTTTTCTCTCTCATTGCGGTTCCACGTGGCCTTTGCTTGTCGGCCCCCCCCCCCCCCGCCCCCCCCTTCCTTTTAATCAAATTATCCTTATCTCAACCCATAAGTTGTTTTTTTTTCTTCCTTTCCAGCAAACTTTTTTCTTCCCCTCTTCTTCTAAGGAGGGGGAGTGAGAGAGTAGTTGTGTTGGAGTTCAGCTGCCAAGCAAGGTAAAATCACCACAGCCCTTCTCTGTACTGCTGTAATGATGCTTATTGGTTTGTTTAGTTTAAATGATTTTGATATTACAGTTTTCTATGGGCACCAATGGCCGAGGAAACTGGATTCACATAGTATCTTCTTTTGAGCTTAGTTGTGGTGTTCATGAAGGAGTTTCATGATCAGAACTTTTGTACTGTTTAAAATATGTTTGGCTGTATAACATGTACTAGTTTTATGACAATATAAAGTGGTACAGGCTCCAGGATGTATGCAGCTCTTCAAACATCATTATGCCTTAGACCAGTTCACTCATGTAAAATTATTTAAATAAATTATATTAAGAAAATCTCCTTTATTTCTGTTTAAAGGTGTTAACAATAAGGCTGTCCCATTTGAAATTTTTAATTTAAAAAATCATACCCCTGAGAAGAAAGGTTCATTGGATCTAAGAGCTGAATGTAGATCAGCATCTAGGGAAGGCCTAATTTGTTTGTCTGTGATCCAGTTAAACAGGCATAGTGATTTACTGACAACTTTGCATGTACTAATAATACAATTGTGTTTTTCCCTGTCTTTGTGTTTTTGACAGAGCAGTTTATATATAGGTTTTCATAGGATCTGGAAAATGTTTTCCATTTAGAAACACTATTCAAAGCCACTGAAACAGTGGTTAACAATGGAAGAGCCCACATATGCTCTCTACAGGGAGCTCTGCTGTAACTTACACCTCCTTCTTCCTCATCTCTCCTGAAACTTTCTGCTGCTGTCTTTACGGGATCTGCCCATTAGACAGAAGAGAAAGAAAAAGCCTTTTGGAAAGGCTAAGGCTTTTCTTTGCACATTGTTATAACAAGATTAGGAGGTGTCTGATATTGTCCATGCCCTATGGTTTCTTTTTCTGTGCCTTCTGAATGCCCATGAGGCTTTTATGGATCTCTGGGTTGGTATGTAAGAATGGCAAGTTGTCCTTATCTATGAAGTATTTATCCTAGTCCTGCAGTTTACACACTGCACTTCCCTTGTACCTTGTGTTCAGCAATGGAGATTTTTAGGTGCTGATTTGATCAGTGCTGCATGGCCTAAGAGTCAACAGACAAGACTGAAACAAATACTGACAGTTTTTGATATGGAAAGCAATAGGATATTTATCAGTTATAAATTGGGGACCATAAGACAATAAAAAAAAGAAACAGTTGTAGCCACTTCAAAAATAGAAGTTGAAAGCAACAGTAACTCTGATCTCTCTCCCTCCTAAAGGAATAGGTGAGCTCCATATGAACAGTGTATATAAATATGTATAATAATGTATATTAAGAATTAAACAAATGGTGTCAATCAAGAAGTTTCCATTTTTGAAAGATGAAGAGCTCCATAATACCTGTGGAAGTGTTTGAGGAGATATTTTAGGGGACAAGGAAGTTTTCAATTGAGGGTATGATACTAAAAGCACTGTAATTGCAAAATTCATGCCATTGTGAAAGCTTCCTTCACCTTAAGGCAGTCACAGAATCACAGGTTGAGGTTGGAAGGAATCTCTGGAGGTCATCTGGTTCAACCCCTCTGCTCAAGCAGGGCCACTTAGTGCTGGTTGTGCAGGATTATGTCCAGATGGCTTTCAAATATGTCCGAGGAGGGAGACTCCACAACCTCTCTGGGCAACCTGTCCCTTAAAGCAGACTTTGGTAAGTACATCGTTCTGAAAATTGTGACTTTGGATTAAGTTATTGTTGATGCAATTTGTCCAATATGGCTGGGAGATGTGAGGAGCTCAACCTGGAAGTGATTTTGTCTCCAGAGGAAAAACATTGGAAAAGTAGCAGTTGTTTTGGAGCTCTGATGCAGAAAGGAAACGTCCTTGACTCTGAATGAATGCTGAACAACATATGTTTTCAACTCTCACAGAAGTGAAAGAAGTCATCCTATAAGGTAGATTACCCTCGTATGTGGCTTTCTGAACCATGCTGTGTGCATTTAACTGAATTTTTATGGTATTGTATGTTGTGTTTCCTTTCTTCTCCCCTTGGGGGGGAGGATCTCCTTGTACAAATTGTGTTTGCTGAATCAGTTGTTCTGTGCTGAGTTTCACACCTCCTCATGTCACAGCTGAAGTCTTAAACCAGCATCTACTGAAATGCTTCCAGTCTTCATATGTTGTGCCTCTTCCAGGCAAAATTTACATAATTCCTGGTAGAACTGTTAAATTTATGATACAAAGCTGTAAGTGCTACATGATATTGCAGGGGAATGAGCTCAATGTCCCAATTATGTGTCATTTATTTCCAGTTATGATGATGGGGGGGAGGGGGAGAAAACTTCATACTGAGTTTGTTGTATTTGTCTTCTGGCTGTTTGCCTGAGGACAGAAAATTCCAGTGCTTGGGCTTAAAAACAGCCACACCTTCAAATAACTCAAAAGTCAATATCAAATCAAAACATGAAGTCTGTTTACATATCTTGTTCTGGCTGCAGATAGCACTATACCATCCCTTCGTCTTTGCTTGCCTTTCCATAGGGTTAAATGTTGCCAGAAGGTTAAATATTCCCTTGGGTCAGGGGGGTTAATCTTGCTCACATCCTAGCACAGTTCAGGTACCAGGTTAAGGTTTGTGTAAGTAGTTGAGTTAGTAGTTTTAGCTAATTCTGACTATAAATGTCAGTGAACTTTTGGGGGCAGAGCTCCTTGTCTTTCCTTTCTTCAGAGGCTGAACAGGCAGTTTTTCTCCTTACATTAGTGAACCCCTCCAAGTCCATGGAAAGCTCGAGGCAGCAGTGGCTTAAGCATGTTAGCTCATGGGGCAGCTGCATGGTGAAAGGGAGAACATCAGTATGAGCTCAAAGGTCAATGAGCAATGGGAGATAAACGTTTTTGGAGCTTGAGCATACTAGTGAGGTGATATTCTTCCCCCCACTGCAAGTCACAATTAGTTTCTGTCTCCCTGCAGTAGTGGGAGAAGGAATACCTAGGAAAATACTTGGGAAAAGCCCAGAAAGAAGACCCAAGCATAATAATAACTAGCAATGCTAAGATCTGTGAAGCTGGCTCATACACTGCTCAACTCATGGATTTTATCCTGTGCATCAGTATTGTTTTATAATCATCCGGATTAGTTTACGTAATCACTTTCTCTCTGACTCCAATTATTCAAAACAACGTTTTATTAATTTCCTTTAAAAAATATTATTATTATTTGGACAATATATATACATATGTACAAAACCATCTGTCTACTTTTTTTTAATTTCTTGTTATTTACAAAACAGGACAGCAAAATAACTTATAAAAAATACTGGTACTGTACAGAAAGAAAACTGATTAAACTGTCAGAAAGTTGGTATTTTACAGTGTTACAGAACACTAATCAGTAAACAAGCATTTTGAAGTATGTGTCCTGTTTGTTGTATGCTGGGCTTAGCTTATCTGCAAACTGAAAATCATTCTATAATACAGGTCCATATAAAATTGTTCAGAAAAGGTGTTTTATGACTATACCTTTAAAGCTATGACTTCACTATAGTAATGGGCTTTCTTGACCAAGGAGATGATCTGTCCTAACTTCAACACTATAAAATATTTCCAAAACATACAAGTACATATGGTATTAGAGAACCTGATTTTCTTTTCTACCATTTGAAATTCTTACAAAACTTAACTTCAACATGCAAAGATCTAACCTATAGTTTGTTTCATGTTAGATCTGCTGTTCATTTTTACAAAAAAAAAAAGCCCTAAAAAAACAAATGAACAAAGCAAATAGATACTCCAAACCTGATAATTCCCAATATATTCTATTAGTGGTTAATGAATAACATTAATCCCATCTGTCCAAAGCTGAAATAATGTATACTTTACAGCAAATTGGTTACTGTTTAGGAGATTTTTTTTTTTTTCAGAAACAGGATTTTGTCACAAGTAATAATTACATGAGTCTATATATTCCATTCTTTCATGGACCAAAGTAGCCCCCTCATCCATTATTTCCTTTAGAATGTGAATAATGACATTTCTTTAAATGTGCATTCTACTCCAACTATTTGAGCTGGGATCCCTAAATTTGGACATTTACATCCATATATAGGTTATTCCTGGTGGCTAAGTGACCAAAACATTTACATATTGATTTAAGAGGTGCTTATCAGAGGTAGCTCCCCATTGTAGTAGACATTTCTTCTCATAAAGAGTAGTCAGAATGGGTTGCCCAGGGAGGTGGTAGAGTCACCGTCCCTGGGGGTGTTTAAGGAAAGCTTGGACATGGTGCTTAGGGACAGGTTGGACAGGGTGCTTAAGGGGTGCTTAGGGTTTAGTAGGTGATATTGGTGGTAGGGGGATGGTTGGACCAGATGATCTTGGAGGTCTTTCCCAACCTTAATGATTCTATGATTCTATTCTATGATTCTATAAGATGCAAGGGTGTTTCATATTTCACAGGATCAGGCCTTAATTTTCCAAGTACTGCATGTGTCCTACAAAATGGCAACAATACAGACTGTAGGACAGATTGTAAAGTTTGTGTGATCTTCACAGAGAAGAATGAAGATGAATGTGAATGCTCCTTTGAATGTCACTGCCTTACAAATGGTCCTGACCCCACTCAACAAGGCAGCATTAATAGTACTGGTAAGTAGAACACTATATTTCTAGATCAATAGAAATACTGGTGAACTATTTTTATTAGGAAGAACATGTCTCTATAACCCAATTTGGACACCAGAAATTAAAGTTTGGTTTCTAAAATAAAAGTTTCAAAAAGCTAAAACAGAGGTAGAAAGTGTGCTTGGTTTCCTGATACTTTCACTGAAGAAAACACATCCCTTTTTATTACACAGACTGCTCAATATCCCTAATGCCTTAAAAGCAGTTCTCCTCACATAGACAGAATTTATTATGAACTACATAGGTAAAAACTCTTTGCGCAAATTGTTTCTAATGATGAAAGCTATATATAGCTGTAGAAGAAAATACAATCTCTTTTTTTAATGTTTGTTTCTGGGAAGCAAGCTTTTTAATAGGTAAAACAAAAAGATACTGTAATTGCAGATGTACTAACAAGATTTTTTATGTAAAAAAAAATATTAGAAGATGACCTAAATTCATCTGTAGGGAAAGCACTTCAGATTTCAGTGTGATTACTCTTGAGATTAATTTCGCCCAAAGTCTTTAAGGGCTGTCCTCTTCTTGAGGAAGGGGCGAAAACAGCACAGAAAAAGTATGTTTCTGGAAAGAAAAATGTGTAAACATAATTCTCCCCCTATAAGTAGCTGCAGAGAGAAAAAAAAATCACTGATAACCTCTTACAGTTCATGCTTTTAACATATAAAGATGGAATACTCAGATAATGGCAATAATTTAAAATTTTCCTTCAGTGATGCTTTTGCTCCTCTTAAAGAGCAAAGCAGTTTTAAAATAAACACAATATTCCCTTTATCAGTAATTTATGTCATGCACGACACATTTACAATGAAAGGTACATAGAGGAGTTTATGCCATAAGGAACATTATGACACCTTCTGTGTTATATTTCCAATTAGAATAGAATAGAATAGAATAGAACAGAATAGAATAGAACAGAACAGAACAAGAACAGAACAGAACAGAACAGAACAGAATAGAATAGAATAGAATAGAATAGAATAGAATAGAATAGAATAGAATAGAAAAGTTGAGTTGGAAGGGACCTACAAAGATCATTTAGTCCAACTGCTTGACCACTTCAGGGGTAACCAAAAGATAAAGCATATTGTTGAGGGCAGTATCCAAATGCCTCTTGAACACTGACAGGAATGGGTCATCAACCACCTCTCTAGGAAGCCTGTTCCAATGTTTCACCACCCTCACAGAAATGTTTCCTAATGTCCATTCTGAACTTTCCCTGACAGCTTTGTGCTGTTCCCTTGTGTTCTGTCATTGGTTAGCTCATGGTTTTCTCACATACTCTACAGAAACATATAAAGAGATATAGAAGTCCTTACAAAATGTTCTTTACAATAATTTTAGCTGTTTCAATTAATAGAGTGCTCTTAAGGAAAGGTCTATTTGTACTGGGTCTGGCTGGGATGTTAACTTTCCCTGCAGCAGCCCATACAGTGCTGCGCTCTGCACTTGTAGCTAGAACAGCAGTGGTATCACACCGGTGTTGTGTCTGCTGCTGAGAAGTGCTGGCACAGCATCAGGACTCTCTCTGACCCTCCTAGGGGGTGGGCAAAAAGTGAGAAAGAAACATCAGCAGGGCAGCTGACCTAAACCAACCAAAGGGATATTCCATACCATATGATGTCACACTCAGCAATAAAAGGTGGAAAAAGGAAGAAGAGGGGAGGGGTGGGCTCTCGTTGTGAGAATGTCTGTCCTCCTCCCGAACATCGGCTACGTGCGTTGAGGCCTGCTTCAAGGATGTGGTCAAGCATCGCTCATTTGTGGGAAGTAGAGAGTAATTTCTATCCTCTGCACTTCCACATAGCCTTTACTTGTTTTGTTTAGTTACTCCCTTTCCCCCCTCCCTCTTCCCCTTTCCCTTTTTCCCCTTTAGTTGAATTGTTTAATTAATAATAATATTTCCTTAATAACATATATATATATATATATTTTTTCTCTCTTTAATTAAATCATCCTTATCTCAACCCGTGAGTTGTTCTTTCCTTTACTTCTTCCCCTCCTCATCTGAGGAGGGGGAGTGAGAGAGCGGTCGTGGTGTTCAGCTGCCTAGCACGGTAAAACCACCACACTATTCCAGGTAGGAATAGACCAGAAAGGTCCAGGTATTAGACAAACCAACCAGAAGAGAAGCATTACTGGACCTGGTGCTCACCAATGTGGACGAGCTCATTAAAGAGGTCAAAATTGGAGACAGTTTGGGCTGCGGTGACCATGCCCTGGTTGAGTTTGTGATCTCTGGGAATATGGGATTGATGAAGAGCAAAGTCAGGACCCTGAACTTCTGAAGAGCAAACTTCCAGATGTTTAAAGACCTAGTGGATGAGATCTCCTGAAACACTGTCTATAGGGATAAAGGAGCTGAATAGAGCTGGCAACTCTTTAAGGATACTTTTCTTAGAGCACAAGAACTCTCCATCCCCATTTGTAAGAAAGCAAGCGGGGAGGGCAGTGTGGTGGTTTTACCGTGCTAGGCAGTTGAACACCACGACCGCTCTCTCACTCCCTCTCCTCAGATGAGGAGGGGAAGGAGTAAAGGAAAGAACAACTCACGGGCTGAGATAAGGATAATTTAATTAAAGAGAAAAAAATATATATATATAATTAAGGAAATATTATTATTAATTAAACAGTTTAACTAAAGGGAAAAAAGGGGAAGAAGGAGGGGGAAAGGGAATAACTAAACAAAACAAGTAAAGGCTATGTGGAAGTGCAGAGGAAAGAAATTACTCTCTACTTCCCACAAATGTGATACCACTGCTGTTCTAGCTACAAGTGCAGAGCGCAGCACTGTATGGGCTGCTGCAGGGAAAGTTAACGTCCCAGCCAGACCCAGTACAGGCAGGAAACCAGGATGGCTGAGCAAGAACTTGCTAGTCAATCTGAGGTGCAAGGAAATGCACAGGCAGTGGAAGCAGGGACACGTGCCCTGGGAAGAGTTCAGAGATGCAGTCTGGATGTGCAGGGATGGGATGAGGAAAGCCAAGGCACAGATGGAACTGAGCTTGGCAAGGGATGCAAAGAATAAAAAGAAGGGATTCTATAGGTACATTGCTCAGAAAAGAAATGCCAAGGAGAGTGTACCCCCTCTGATGGATGAAAAGGGTGAACTGGTAACAGCAGACATGGAGAAGGCTGAGGTACTCAACAACTTCTTTGGCTCAGTCTTCACTGTCAGTCAGACTTCCCTGAACCTGTAGATGAGGGCTGGGGGAGCAAAGTCGCTCCCAATGTAAGCGAAGAGCATGTTCGAGACTACCTGATGAAAATGAACAAGTACAAGTCTATGGGACTTGATGACATGCATCCCAGGGTCCTGAAGGAATTGCCTGATGTAGTTGCTAAGCCTCTCTCCATCATATTTGAAAAGTCCTGACAGTCAGGCAAAGTCCCTGGTGACTGGAAAAAGGGAAACATCACTCCCATTTTCAAAAAGAGCAGATAGGAGGACCCGGGTGTGAAATGTGTTTATTTGATTCGTGTCAGTATGGAACAATGCTAGGGCCGCATGATGAAATATAAGCTCCTATTTAAGAAAAACAGAGTGATTAGTGTACATAGTTCTTGTATCATGCAAAGGAACGATCCAGCAATTTGTGTAAATAGAGGGTTTGAAGGGCAAACATTGAGACTCTAGTCTGGGAGATAAGAGGACCAAGGAGTTTTTTTTAGGAAACTGCAGACTTTTGCATGGGACGCTGCGCAAGCCTCTGATAACCAGCAAAGAGATCCACCAAATAAGGAGAAAGGGGGAGTTGAAGGACGACCGAAGGACAAAGCCTGGGAGGAAGACTACGAGCCTTCAGCACAAGAGACCCCCAGAAAGACCACCAGAGACTGCTACACATGCGTCCAGAGAGGGTTTGGATTCCAAGAACTAATTATAATAACCCCGCCTTTTCTAGGAATAGTGATGAATATGTATTAGTTTAGGAGCATAAAAATCAGACACCTGATGTAACAGGTGTGCGTCCTGGTAGAGCAGAGACTCCCGGTGCACCCAGCGCTGTTTGCTTGCCTCTATTCACTTAATAAATCACAAAAATCCTATTTGGGACTTAATCATTTATCACAATTGGGGGCCCGTCTTGGATGGTCTTGGTTCCTGAATTCTGACTTGATCTAGGAGGGGCGCCCCACCATTTGGTGGCTCCTGTTCGAGTCAGGTCAGGACTAACACCATCCTGAACCTGAATAAAGGCAAGCAAAGAATTTGATTTTTTTATGAGCTCCCTTGCCAGCTGCAGCATTGTATTTTACCCGTAATTCTGCACGCGAAGATCCGAATGAAGACGACGGAGTCGTGAGTATTTGAAGTGTGTACCGTTCGGTTGGGTGGGATTCGGTTGCCTGTGTGTGTAAGAGTGTGACTGAGACGGAACCTAGTTCCGAAGCAAGTGTGGAGGTCTTCTAACTGCGGTTCCAGTCTCCCGCGAGGGACTTGGCCGGTGAAGGACCGAAGTGATTCCTATAGGATTCATGGGTGGGTGATAGGTCCTAAACCCCCTGCAAGACACTCTTACTGGGTAACCAAGGGCTGTAGGAATTGCCACAGTAAAATTCCTAGATGGGTCAGACAAAATCGAAGACCCGGGACCAGAGAAAAGGGAGCAAATTAAAAATGGTTCAGTACTATGTGATAAAATGGTCAAATCAGGATATCCAATAATTAATAAGGACCTAGAACCTGTGGAGTCAGGACCTTTGAGTCCATCACGGTCAGCTCAGGCTTGTGAGCTGTATGCTCTATGTAGAGCCCTGGAACTATTAAAGGGGAAAAATGGGGCTATATTTACAGCATGTTGAACTGAATGAACTCCCCATGCCTGAATCACTACCAGAAAGCAGTGTTGTACAACAAAAACTGGAAGTTTCTCCAAAGATGTTGCCATTAAATTAATAATATTAATTAATAAAATATAATTGATTAAAAAGTACTCATCTACTGCCATGAAATACTGTTACTATTAAACTTTATGTTCTGGTTTGGAGACTAAAAGGAATATAGCTAAGGCATGAGCATGTGATTTTCTGTTTCCTTAAGGTGGTGAGCTTTAATTCTATTCATGCTAAGTCTCAGTGAGACATACCAGCATCCTTGTGGACCCACTCATTTTAATGTTGTAAAATTGTGGGTCAGATGATTCAAAGTCTTAATGTAAATGTACTCAAGTAGGGGAAAGGTGAATTGGTATCATTTATTTTAAAAAGTCATATGGTGGATTTGTTTGTTTGTTTCTAAGTTTGTACTAATATAAAAATCACATGAGCACGCTTGTTGAAAAGTAAAAGTTATTCTTATGTAAGTGCATTTACTCTTTCTATTTTTTGAACAAACAGAAGTATCAAATGCTTGTTTAAATATTAAGTGGGTGTTTTGAGCCTGCAAAATTTAATATTGGCTCTAAAACTCTGCTTTCATAAGTACCATTTATTATATCACTATATTTCTGATGTTTGCATAATCACAAAAGGACCTCAAAACTTGAATACACAGACTGAAATAAAAGCTGAGAGCCTTGAATATGTCAGTGTGCTATAGAGTGGCCTTTGAGGACTGTCATGATAACCCTTTTACATTACATTACAAAGTTAATGTTTTAGTCCTAAATTTTCAGGACCCCTTAGTACAGAAGAAAGCTTTATACAATTACTGATGTGAATTTCTCGAAAAATGTATATTTTTGTGTCCAGTTGTATTATTCAAGTGTTCCTTTGTATCAATTTATGTATGCTTCTGTTGTGGTTTAACCCGGCCGGCAGCTAAACACCACACAGCTGTTCGGTCATCCTCCCCCCTCTATGGGATAGGGGAGAGAAACGAGAAAAACTGAAGCCTGTGGGTTGAGATAGAGACAGTTTATTGGGACATAAAATAATAATAATGATGTGTACGGAGCGGGTGATGCACGATGCAGTTGCTTGCTACCTGCTGACCGATGCCCAGCCTGTCCCCAGGTGGCCGGCCCCCCTACCCTGGCTAGCCACCCCTATGCATTGTTTAGCATGACATCAGATGGGATGGAATACCCCTTTGGCCAGTTTGGTTCAGCTGTCCTGGGTCTGTCCCCTCCCAGCTCTTGCTGCACCCAGCTCCTGCTGCACCCTCAGCCTGCCCGCTGGCAGGACAGAGTGAGGAGCTGAAAAGTCCTTGGCTTAGTGTAAGCATTGCTCTGCAGCAATTAAAACATCAGCGTGTTATCAACATTAGTCTCATTCTAAATCCAAAACATAGCACTCTACCAGCTACTGGGAGGAAAATTAATTCTATCCTAACTAAACCAGGACAGCTTCTAAAACAAAGAAGGGAGAGTAGGGGTGTGAACCCTAGGAAAAGATAGATAAAGTATGCTATGTTTTTTAATTTTTTTAAATCGATGGACGGAAGGTCCTTGCATCTGTCCATGCAGGAGAAAAAGCTACAGACAGATCTAGAAGACAGATCTGGGAGAAACTCAGTTAAAGGAAGAGCACAAGTCATGGAAAAATAAATAAATAAATAAAAATAAAAAATTACAGCACCAATTACTGGGAAGGGCCCTACACTCTAATAACTTGGGGGCTGAGGTTGTGCTTGTGTTTTAACAGAAGCCGGTCCTAGATGGATGTCAGCACCATGAGTCTGTCCGGCCGTCTCATCATCTGCCTTAACATGATCACAGCACCCTCCTCTGCGGTTTGGACTCCAGCTCAAACAAAAAACAGCGTCTGGGAGTGTTCGGCTGGCATATGCAGGACCCACAAACAAGGACTCCAGGAGCTGGAGGGGCAGCCAGAGCCCCCCCTGCTTGGGCAGCACTCAGTACCTGCCTCTCCCAGGGATGTGGTTACAAAGTTTGTTAAAGATAGAATTAGTATGCCTGGTAGTTTTTCACTGTGTTTTAGTTTGTGTTAATCGTGCTTTTTATGTTAAAGAAGGGGGAGATGTGGGAGTGTGGCCATGGGGGTCGACAAGCCCCATGGCTGGTGATAACATCAGGAATGTAGAGTTTGGAGGAGGGAACAGAGAGGGGTGATTCAAATGCCTTGCTGTTTTGGGTTGCTTGTTCTCTGGAATGGTGGTAAAAATGTTATTAGAACACTTAGTACCTAGATATGGGATAATCCATTGATTCTGATCAGGGCACACACTTTACTTCTAAAATAATAAAATTATTATGTCAATAATTAGGCTTTGAGTGGGAATACCACACTCCGTGGCACCCACAAAGCTCGGGGAAAGTAGAAAGAATGAATCAAACAATAAAACAACAATTGGCTAAGTTAGTGATCGAGACAAATGCCCTGGACGAAATGCTTACTATTGGCACTTTTAAATATTAGAACTAAACTACACACTGAGACTGGATTATCACCATGTGAAATGTTATATGGCCTTATTCACAAGGGATGCCCTTAGGGAACAATGTAGTTGCGGATCGTAGTATCCAGAAATATATAATTAGTATTGGTAGAAGATTAAAGGAGCTAAGAGAAACTGGGATGATGGCTCAGACACCACCTTTAGGATTTGCAACTCACCAGTTAAAACCAGGAGATAGGGTTCTAATAAAAACATGGAAAGAAGAAAGCTTATCTCCCCTCTGGGAAGGACTTTTCCTTGTTTTATTAAAAAGAAAACAACCGATATTTATTAACTGCTATCTATTAGCTGTTATCTATTAACAAGGAAACAGCTGTGAGAACTGCTGAAAAAGGATGGACATGTGTCGTGAGTAAAAGGTCCAGTGGAAGAGTGGAAAGTAACATCGGAACCAGGAGAAACTAAACTATCAGACAGACTTGAAGAAGCCTTCATCAGAGTATAAGCTAAGTTGCTGTGAGAATTTTATTGTAATTACTCCTTTATTGTAATTACTCCAAATTTATTGTAATTACTTCTGTAAAATTAGTAAACAAAGAACTTCTTGAATAGATACCTATTAAGGGGAGAGATTTATCAGTAACAGGGATCAGTTAAGCATTATCCCCTGAAGGTACCGAGAAGGTACATCTGCAATGTACACCCCTTTAAGATCAGGGAAGAGGGCAAGACCGGATAGGGAACTGGTGCTGCGGCTAGGAAGGTCTGCCAAGGGCTGCAACCCCTTTGGGCTGTGACTGCCGAGCACTATGGCCCTTACCGGACCTCTTCTAGTCCTACCTGGGGTCAGTTTCTTGGCCCAAGCTACGGCCAACAACTGCAGTCAACTACTAGAAAACGGATGCTTGAGCTCCCAGACATTGGTGTATCATACTGTCTATGACTGTAAAGGCCAGAAAAGAGGAAGCTGCATTTGTAACCTAACTCAGTATGCTCTATGCAGAGAAATTAATTGGAACAAGTGAAATTGTAACCACCCTGAATACCTCAGTGTCAATAACCTTTGATGCCTGTGATATTATAGATAAAGACCCATATACTGATTGCGGAAGCCTGAGCTGGAAGAGATATAGTAACCAGCCCAAGTACATTTGTCCTAGAAAGGGTGGAACAGTGGCTTCTACGTGTTACACTGATTGGATAAGAGATTATCCATGGGACCGGAGTTATCATTACTGCGGACCCTCAAATTAGGGTTGTGCTTGTTGGAGTACGGATCCTGGGGCTATAGGACCCCAATAGATATGCTTAATAGAATAATTAGGTTGCAAGCTGTAGTA
>NC_048925.1:490074-510978 GCF_011077185.1 Oxyura jamaicensis | reverse complement strand
CGTTTCTCTCCCCCATCCCAGAGAGGGAGGGGGGAGGGTGAGCGAACAGCTGTGTGGTGTTTAGCTGCCAGCTGGGTTAAACCACAACATTGATTAACATGCTTAACACCAGAGCTAACTTGGTTTACCGTTTTAGACCTGAATGATGCCTTCTTTTGCCTCCCTCTCCATGAAGCCAGCCAGAAAATCTTTGCATTTGATTGGACAAGCCCTAAGAGTGGGCACAAAACACAGCTCACATGGACAAGGTTGCCTCAGGAATTGAAGAACTCACCCACCTTGTTCGGAGAACCACTTGCAAAGGCATTGGAGACCTGGGAAGCCCCATCAGGAGAAGGAAGGCTGTTGCAGTATGTAGATGACCTCCTCATAGCCACCCAGACAGAAGAAGCATGTGTGGCCTGGACAGGGATTGCCCTGGGAATACTAGCACAGGACCTGGGCCCATATCGAAGGGCAGTTTCTTATTTTTCTAAGCAGTTGGATGCTGCCTCCAAGGGATGGCCAGGATGCCTCAGAGCCATTGTAGCAATGGTGTTAAATATCCAGGAAGCACGCAAGTTCACCTTGGGACAGAAAATAACTGTGCTAGTGTCTCACACAGTGTCTGCAGTGCTGGAAGTGAAAGGCGGTCACTGGCTTTCCCCACAAAGGTTCCTGAAATCAGCAGAAACCAAGGGGAGCCAGTACACCATGACTGCCTGAACACCATCGAAGCTACCTACTGCAGCCGTAATGATCTGAAGGACACTCCTTGTGATGATGTGGAAATACGGGAGCAGCCACGACATCAGCGGAAAACAACTTGCTGGGTATGCAGATACCACTTGCAAAGACATAATAGAATCTGGACCTTTCCCAACGGATGCCTCTGCAGAAAAGGCTGAGATAATTGCTCTGACCGTGCCTTAGAAAAACCAAAGGCAAGATACACATTTGGGGTTGTACATGTACATGGAGCCATCTGGAAAGAAAGAGGACTGTTGAACTCGCCAGGAAAAAAAAATCAAACATGCAAAAGAAATAATGAGATTATTGGAAGCAGTTCAGCCGCCTGAAAAGGTAGCAATAATTTACATTAAGGCATACCAGAAAGTGAGCTCAGAATTGGAGGAAGGAAATAATCTGGCGGGCAGAGAGGCAAAAGAAGCAGAAGAAAATGAAGTAGCAACTGAAGGAGCCCTGATTCCAGATGGGCAGATTCCCCTTGAAGGTAAGCCTATAACAAAAAGGATAGAAAATTAATCAAAAGTCAAAAGGGAAAATATAACCAAGAGGGATGGGCTATTACCGAAGAAGGAAAGTGGAAGCTAGTTATCCCCTCCAATTTATTGTAGCCACTGGTAAAGGAAAAACACCAGAAAACTCATTGCGGAATAGACGCTTTGTATAACTATCTAATTGGAAAAATTATTGCCAGGAACATATATGCTACCATCACTCAAATAACTTAACAATGTGATATTTGTCTCCAGAGCAACCCCCAAAATACCCCCAAACCAAAACTGGGTCAAATTGGAAAAGGCCATGGGCCTGGGCAACAGTGGCAAATTGACTTTTCCGAACTTCCAAGAAAAGGGGGGTGTCGATATTTACTGGTGTTAACAGATACCTTTTCAGGATGGCCAGAGGCTTTCCCCAGTAGGGGAGGCCAAAGCCCGAGAGGTAACTAAGTCTCTTGTAGAGAAAACTTTGAAACCACAGTGGGAAGGACTATACCAGGTGCTCCTTACTACCTTCACCGCAATTAACATCAAGGAACAGAGTGCCTGGAGTCACCATTCTCGAGTGAAGAAAGCTCCAGAAGCCCCCTGGAAAGTAACACCGGGTGACGGTGAATTGAAACTAAAGCTCAGTCGAGCAAAATGAGGACGGGAATATTTAGTAATATAATTAGCATAAATTTAGTTAACAGAATCATTTTATTTTTGTGGCTTATAGTTGTAATTGTGATTCAAGAATTGGAAGGTGCCTATATGATAATAGAGAATAGTGAGTGGCCTTGGTCCGAAACCGTAACAACAGAGGATAAGAGCATTAATGGAAAGTTAGCAGTAATGTTTTTTTTTGCAAACAAATGGTGACCATTTACATACATTATCAGAATGGCAAAAATTAGGGGAAGAGTGGACACACCAAAGAACTGTAGGAGACAAAATTAAAATAGGGTGCTGAACGATTAATGAAACGACCGGGAGAAAGTAACAGGGATTTTAGTAAAACCGATTTCCAGAAGTGTCCAATAAGAAGGTTGTATCCACCCAGGTAAATTAGATTGTTGGTATAATTTTATATTAACGCAGACCATAGTAATTAGCTGGTTTTGGACTAATAATGGCTGGACAATATGGTCACAAGAGCAAGCACACCTCAGGGGCAGGACCCGAAGAGACTTAATTGGAATGCTAGGAACAGGATTAGGAGTTTTAAATGGGAATTGATTCAGAAATATTAATGAATAAGCTGGCCACAGCAACAAGTGTTTTGACAAAACTAAAACAGCCCCTACAATCATCCTTATTGGCATTGGGAACTAGCCAATGGCAAGTTTCAAAGGTGTTACCGAGATGGGAAAAGGCTGAAGACCAAGACCACAAACTAATAATAGATGCACTTAGTATGGTTCAAGATAATGTATCTTTAGCTCTTAGTTGTATACAAGCACAGTTATGGATGCAGGCAACAGCTGCCTTGATCTTTAGGGAAGGAAGTGAAGGCATTTTCCCGGCTGAAGTCTGAAAGACTGTTTGGGGCAATGCCAAGGATTTTGAGAGGAAGTTCCAGTCTTGGTGGACTCTGGTAAATTTTACCTATGATCCCATTGTTAATATGGCTACTGCCTTTGTGCTTACTATGCCACAGTTTATGCCCCATATCCACTAAGATTAAACCATGAGGAGACAGTGCTCTATCCCTCGGAGCATAGAACATGGGCACGGATGGGGAATGGGAAATGGCAGTCTGTAAATCTGGAATCATATGTTACCCGGGAACAACAAGGATTTATTTGTGAAAGCGACACAATTGATGCTCAGGCTGTATGTCTTGACACTGAGCAAGGTGTTTGCCACTTTGAAATTCATCCAAATACTAGTCAAAAGACTGTGCTTGTATATATTGGTCAAGGATGTGTGTGTTTAAGAACTGCTCGTGCTTTTGTAGAGGTAGATAAGGAAAACATAACTCTCCCTAGCAAAAATCATTCTAACTTTTGTATTTGTAACTTTGTTAGAATTGTCGGGTGTGCTTTTCTATAATTGGCACCAGTGGTATCCCACCAGTTGATCAAGTCTAACAACACAATATATAACAAGTTCTTACCTACACCTATTGGGATGCCCTCTTTGGATGGTCGCCAACTGCAACTGGGATTTTGAACACATTATATCACCCAATTATTGTTTTATTGATATTAGTTGGTATAAGTTTGATATTGTCTTTTTTAATGCTTGTTTGGAATTGGAAATTGTTACAATGAATGGCGATATTAGCTTCCTTGACGAAAGTATATGGCAAGGCATTGGGGGATACATATCATAGAGAATGGGAAGGAAAATTTTTATATAAAGTAAAAGAATTTACTAGATTTTCCAGAAAAGGGGGGACTGAAACATGGGATTAGAAATTAGAGAATGACTGATTAAGAATAAATATATAGACAACACTCATTACTTAATATGTGTTACATTTGCGATGTACTGGGCCTGTGCTGCGCTTAGGCCTCCAGATAAGCCCCTGGGGCCCCAAGAACCAGATCAAACCAACCTTATGGTTCGGACTGTGACCAAGGGCTCAGAGATAAGGAGGATTGTTTTTAAAAGGGCAAGATAAAGAATGTCAGACATGCCAGGCCTCGAGATAACAGGAGCCTCAGCGCCCACCAGAAGGCACTGCGCAAGCGCAGATGGGAGGAGTTTATGGAAATGACTTCTTGGAGCTAATCTTAATACTAAGCAGGGACAGGTTATGCATATGTATAGGTGTTCTGGGAAACCTCATGCATATGTAACTCTTTACTGTATATAAGAAAAAAAAGTTGCCGCGTTAGGGGTGCATGACTTTGGTGGGACTATCCCCCGTGCCGCCCAGCGCTGATTAACCATACCTACTTTACAGTCTTACTGATTGTGGAGTCAGTTTTCTGCGAGTCATGGTTACAGGATTCTCATGTTGTATCTGGTGTGCATTATGTATATTAGCATTCCTGTGGCTACCATATTCGGTACAGTATTTATTATTCCCTACTTCAAGGATAATATTTCCACACCCAGAGTCAGTACTATTGCCCCCTGAGTTTCCATCAGTGTTGTTTAAAAGGCACCTTTGATAACACATTATATTGTAGCCAGGATTATGTGTAGGGAACTGAACTTCAAAATCTATTCCTTCCTGGGACTGAGTATGATCTGTCATTTTCAGAAATCTAGAGAATCCAGACACAGTTGCTGCTGGAAATAGCAATCAGGGACAAGGCCTCTTCAGTTTTTCTAGTCATCTGGGTACAAATCCAACAATTATTCTGAGATAGAACTCGAGAGATGTTCAGGATTAATTGGAAATGCTGATTTTTCCTGCCATCCAATCACTAATCCATTGAGAATAGGTATTACTAAGATAAATTTAAAATACATCATTTCTATGTATATATACACCCCTATAATAATTAAGAAAATAATAAAAATCACAAACTAATAAGGATTCTTCTGGGGGGAATTAAATACCTCCCTTTCTCCCACTTCCAGGGAGTGTTCCCTGGAAACACTCCAATTCTGTGTAATTCAATCCCTTTTACTCATTAATTCATTAAGAAATCTTCTAAGGGGAAGTTAAAGGTTTACAATAGATAGTTTCAACAGTTTTAACCTTAAAAGTCTTTGTTAATGCAGTCTCTCAGGTATCAGGGTTAACTGATGCTTTTACCCAGGTATGAGTCCACCCTTTCTCAGACGTTCTTACTGTCGTCTCAGTAGTCAGGAGCACTTGGAACAGTCCATCCCACTCAGGTTGCACTTTCAGTTCTCTCCATGCTCGCATCAGAACCCAACTTCCTGCTCAGAATGGATGGATCAGGACTTCCAAGGGTGGGGTTTGAGGTAATGATCCACAAGTCCTGGGAGATGACAAAGAGGACGACAGCCTGAGTATATAGTTCTTAAGAAAATCATCTTTTGTCTCAAATTGAGGTAATTCATTCCCTTTGTCCATGTACAGCAATCCTATATAACATTTCATATGGTGGAACTCCCACATCTTTTCTTGGTGCAGTTTGAATTCGGAGAAGTGCCAAAGGTAAGCACTTCATTTGGGGAAGCCGAATTTCCAGAACTTAGTCAATTGCTTCTTTACTGTCTGATCTGCTCCACCCTTCCAGAAGAGGAAGGATGCCAAGGAGTGTGAAATTTCCCATTGATTCCTGGAGTCCACATTAGCCCTTGCAATATTTCTGACATAAAATGATTTCCTTGATCAGAGTCAATATTTTCAACAATTCCATACCTGGAAGTTATTTGTTCCAGAATTACTTTAGTTACTGTGTTTGCAGTAGCAGATACTGAAGGGAAATCTTCCACCCACCCTGACAAACAATCGACCAAGACTAATAAGTATTTAAATCTACCTGTTCTAAGGAGTTCTGTAAAATCTACCTGTACATTTTGGAAGCGTTGAATTCCTGGTTCTCGCCCCCATTTGGGCTGACTGCGGATAATTTTCCTATTTGCCTTTTGACATACTACATAAGTCCTGCATACTTGTTCAGCTGGAGTATATATATTCCTACACATACATATTTCCATAGCACAGCATCACACATTGCTTGAATTCCTCAATGACCCTCTTGACAGTTAAACAGTTGAATACAGTAAATAGTTAAAACATTTAATATTTGCCTCATTAGCACTTTATTCAGCATTTCTCTCCCCTCAGGGAGTATCTATTTTCCTTTGGACTTTGTGACTCCTAATTCCTTAAAAACCTCTTTCTCCTAAAACTTTTAGTTCTTTTTAGTTTTGAGTAAAGATATCTCAACAGTTCCCTGAATCCTCTCTGGATTTATTCTTTGTTCTCCCTCAGACACTAGATGCCCTTAATACTTGACTCCTCTTTCTATGAATTTTAATTTATTTTCCAATAATTTCAAGCCCTGTTTTCCCAGAAAGTTGAATAGTTTGCTAGTAGCTTCCTTCACAACTGTTTTCTCCTGTCCTGGCAATAAAAGATAATCCACATATTGTAACAGTAATGTGATAAATGATTGAGTTCCAAATAGGATTCCAATTAAAGTTTGCAATTTATTAGGCAAATAGAGGCAAGCAAACAGTGCTTGGTGCGCCGGGAGTCTCTGCTCCACTAAGACGCACACTTGTTACATCAGACAGCTGGTTTTTATGCTCCTAGACCAATACATATTCATCACTACTCCTAGAAAAGGCAGGGTTATTATAATTAGTTCCCGGAATCCGAACCCTCTCCCGGACGCATGCATATCAGTCTCTGGTGGTCCCTGTGGGGGTCGTTCGTGCTGAAGGCTCGTAGTCTTCCTCCCAGGCTTTGTCCTTCGGTCATCCTTCAACTCCCCCTTTCTCCTTATTTGGTGATCTCTTTGCCAGATATCAGAGGCTTGCGCAGCATCCCATGCAAAAGTCAGCAGTTTCCTAAAAACTCCTTGGTTCTCTTATCTCCCAGACCCAAGTCTCAATGTTTGCCCTTCAGTGTTTGCCAAAATTCTCTTAAATTGATTCCATTCCAAGTTTGAACTGGGACATGTGCAATTGTCTTCATTTCTTTTTACAAGTTCATTCACAGCTTTTCCTTCATCATCAATATCTAAACAGCAATTACTAAGGTTAAATTTTCCACAGACTCCTCCTTCTTGTGCTAGCAAATAATCTAAAGCTAAGCAATTTTGATACAAAGCAGTTCTCATCTTGGTATTTTGTTTTGCAATTAATCCGAGTGCATCTCCAGTTTTATTCACAACTATTTCTACTACAGTTTGCAACCTAATTATTCTATTAAGCATATCTATTGGGGTCCTATAGCCCCAGGATCCATCTTCTGCCCACGTAGCTGGATCATAATAGGCTATGATTCTCTCAGGAGGCCATTCGTCATCTTTCCGGTTCCTGATTTCATTTATGGCGCCTTTCTCTTAGCTCATCAGCTTCAATATACACTGGGACTCCTAATCACTCTCGCGGATTTATGGGTAACAGGAAAAAACTGGGTCTTATAGTTCCTAATACATAGGATCCTGTCCAATTATCTGGCAAATATTCATAAGCTAGTTTGCCACAAGTCCCCACTGTTGTTTCCTATTACCCTTTCCCATTGTTTTCCATACTTGGGGATTTCTTATGTTGCCCTCCATAGCCTCCCATGGCCATCATTCACCTTGATTTGTTCCATCACAAACAGAACAATTAGTTACGTTCAGTGATTTAGCAATATTTTCAGCTAGATTTACTAATAGATTTTTAGCAACTGTGGGGATTTCATATTTTACTCCTGTTTCCATTTCATGATAGAATGAGTTGAATAACAGTCTATGTTGCACTGACTCTCTTGCCCTTCCTTTGATTTCAATTTTGATAATTACACCCGGGTCTTGTCCTTTTCCATATATTTTAAGTCCCATTTTTGCACTTGGTATCCAGTGTTCTAAATTATAAAGGGTTATACTGACAGGGTTACAAGTCCGGTCTGTACAATCAGGGGAAGCTTTTCCATTTTCAATTTTGGCTTCTAATCTCATTCCCGCACACTGCTGAGGCCATCCCCAGCTGGGATCTATACTCCAACAAGCACAACCCCAATTTGAGGGTCCACAGTAATGATAACTCCTGTCCCACGGATCATCTCTTATCCAATCAGTGTAACATGTAGAAGCCACTGTTCCACCCTTTCTAGGACAAATGTACTTGGGCTGGTTACTATAATATCTCCTCCAACTCAGGCTTCCACAATCAGTACAGGGGTCTTCATCCATAATATCACAGGCATCAAAGGTTATCGACACTGAGGTATTCAGGGTGGTTACAATTTCACTTGTTCCAATTAATTTGCCTACTTTCAAATCTGTCTTCATTTCTACCCAATATTGATAAGGCAGTTCTTTTGGATCATAGCATACGGTCCTGTCACCTTCTCTGCTTAGAGCATACTGAGTTAGGTTAAAAATGCAGCTTCCTCTTTTCTGGCCTTTACAGTCATAGACAGTATGATACACCAATGTTTGGGAGCTCAACCATCCTTCTCTAGTAGTTACTATACATTGACTGCAGTGGTTGGCCATAGCTTGGGCCAAGAAACTCACCCCCAGTAGGACTAGAAGAGGTCCGGTAAGGGCCATAGTGCTCGGCAGTCACAGCCCAAAGGGGTTGCAGCCCTTGGCAGACCTTCCTAGCCACAGCACCAGTTCCCTATCCGGTCTTGCCCTCTTCCCTAATCTTAAAGGGGTGTACACTGCAGATAGCCTACTGTTACCTTCAGGGGATAATGCTTAACTGATCCTTGTTATTGATAATTCTCTTCCCTTAATAGGTATCTATTCAAGAGGTTCTCTGTTTACTAATTTTACAGGAGTAATTACAATAAAATTCCCACAGCAACTTAGCTTACACTCTTTGACATAGGCTTCTTCAAGTCCATCTGATAGTTTAGTTTCTCCTGGTTCCGATGTTACTTTCCACTCTTCCACTGGACCTTTTACTCATGACACGTGTCCATCCTCTCTCAGCAGTTCTCACAGCTGTTTCTGTAGTTAATAAAACAAGAAAGGGTCCTTCCCAGAGGGGAGATAAGCTTTCTTCTTTCCATGTTTTTATTAGGACCCTATCTCCCGGTTTTAATTGGTGAATTGCAAATCCTAAAGGTGGTGTTTGAGCCTTGTGATGGTTTCGCTCGGGTGGGTGACCGAGCTCCACCACAACCGCTCTCTCACTCCCCCTCCTCAAAGAGGAACAGGGAGAAAATACGATGAAAGGGGCTCAAGGGTTGAGATAAGGACGAGGAGATCGCGCAGTAATTATTGTGATGGGCAAAACAGACTCAGCATAGCGAGATAGTAAGATTTATTGCCTATTACGAACGAGCTAGAGAAGTGAGAAACAAAGGAAAGAAACCAAAAGCACCTTCCCCCCCATCCGCCCTCTTCCACCTCCTCCCCCCGAGCGGCACAGGGGAACGGGGGAATGGGGATTATGGTCAGACTATAGCGCTTCTTCTCTGCCGCTCCTTCTCAGTCACTCTCGTCCCTTGTGCTGTGGGGTCCCTCCCACAGGATGCAGTCCTTGCTGAACTGATCCGGCGTGGGCTTCCCACAGGCAGCAGCTCTTCAAGAACTGCTCCAGATATGGGTCCGTACCACGGGGTCCATCCCTCGGGAGCAAACTGCTCCAACCTGGGTCCCCCACGGGCAGCAGCTCCTGCCAGGTCACCTGCTCCTGCGTGGTCTCCTCTCCACGGGCTGCAGGTCCGGTCCGGAATCTGCTCCGGCAGGGGTCTTCCACAGGCCGCAGTCTCCGTCGGTGCAGGGCCACCTGCTCCACCGTGGTCTCCTCCACGGGCTGCAGCATGGAACCCTGCTCCACCGTGGTACTCCATGGGCTGCAGGGGGACATCCTGCTTCACCATGGTCCTCACCACAGGCCGCAGGGGACTTCTGCTCCAGCGCCTGGAGCACCTCTCCCCCTCCTTCTTCACTGACCTTGGCGCCTGCAAGGCTGTTCCTCACTCCTCTCACTCTCCCAGCTGCTGTGTGGTGCAGCGTTTTTTTTCCCTGTCTTAAATATGCTCTCACAGAGGTGCAAACAACATCACTTATTGGCTCAGTTCTGGTCAGCAGCGGGGCCCTTACCAAACATGGGGCAGCTTCTAGATCCTTCTCACAGAAGCCACCCCTATGGCCCCCTGCTACCAAAACCTTGTCACATAAACCCACAACAAGCCATCATCCCAGTTTCTCTTAGTTCTTTTAATCTTCTACCAGTGGTAATTATATATTTCTGGATACTACGATCCTCAACTACATTGTTCCCTAGGGGCATCCCTTGAGAATAAGGCATGCCATATAACATTTCATATGGTGATAATCCAGTCTCACTGTGTGGTTTAGTTCTAATGTTTAAAAGTGCCAATGGTAAGCATTTCGTCTAGGGCATTTGTGTCTCAATCATTAACTTAGCCAATTGTTGTTTTATTGTTTGATTCATTCTTTCTACTTTCCCCGAGCTTTGTGGGTGCCACGGAGTGTGGTATTCCCATGGAATACCTAATGATTGACATAACAGTTTTATTATTTTAGAAGTAAAGTGTGTGCCCTGATCAGAATCAATGTACTGGATTATCCCATATCTAGATATTAAGTGTTCTAATAAATTTTTTACCATGCTGGACCCTTCCTTTGCATGATAAAAGAACTATGTACACTAATCACTCTGTTTTTCTTAGATAGAAGGTTATATTTCATCATGCGGCCTTATCATTGTTCCATACTAACACGAATCAAATGAACACATTTCACAAGTAACACCTCCTCTGGAGGTTGGAATTACTCCAAAATCTGTTCTAGAACTTGCCCAAATAAATTGGTTGCCCTGTAAACCCCTGAGATAAAACTGTCCATCTGTATTCGTGCTTCCGCCCCATTTCAGGGTCTTTCCACTCAAAGGCAAATATATCTTTGCTCCCAGGGTCTGAGAGCACCCCATTAATAACACGTTATTCCAGCCTAACAATTTACTATTTGAATGCCCAATTTCATTATCAAATCCCTTACCAACAAATTAGTCTGCCTCGGGTGCATACAACAATTGCCTAGTGATCATTCTATCCCTAGTCCTGCAAGAGGGACCCTAAACCAGAGCAGGGGAGAGAGCGACCGTGAAGGAGTGGGGGAAATGAAGCACCACAGACTGACGGCAGCCCCTACTCCCAACCCCCCGCGCAACTCAGGGCAGGGAAGAGATGGAAGAGAGTGGATGGGGGAAGGTGCCCCAGCTTGTTTCTCTGTTTCTCACCACTCCAGCCCGCCAGCAATAGGTAATCAATTTTATTAATCTTTCTATGTTAAGTCTGTTTTGCCCATAACAATGATTGTAGAGTGATCCCCATTGAGGTACACTTGAGGAGCCCTTGAACTTTTTCATTTATCAGGGAACTAGCTTTCTGAAAAGCCCTGACTCCCCTATTCTGAATTTATAACAGCAATCTCTCCTCCTTCTTCCACTCCAGATATTCCTATTTGAAGTGGCCAGCCTGGCCACACTTAAAACATCTTCTCAAAGCCTGTGCCTGCTAGGATTTAGGCTGCAACACAGGTAGCTTTCCTTGCCTGCCATTCCTTCATCTCTCTTTCTCTCCTCTCCATCCTGGGCCCTCTGTCTCCCCCTCTGCCTCACTACCCAGTATGCTGTGAATACCATTTGTTTCGCTCTCTGCTTTTCCTTCTCATCTCCCATCCTGGCGTACACCTACCAATAAAAACAATAGACAATAAAAAAGATTTTTTATAGATATGTGAACAGAAAAAGGAGAACCAAAGAAAACATAGGTCCGCTACTTGATGGGGAAGATCTCACAAACAAGGACATAGGCAAAGCAGAACATTTAATGCCTTCTTTGCCTCTGTCTTCAACGCTGATGATGGGCTTTGGGACCCAGGGTGCCCTGAGCTGCAGGACCATGGTGGTGGGAATGACAAACTCCCAACCGACCCTGAAAGTGTGCGGGATTTACTGCTCCACCTAGATCCATACAAGTCCATGGGTCCAGATGGGATTCATCCCAGGGTGCTTAAAGAGCTGGCTGACATCATCGTGGGACCTCTCAATTATTTTTCAACGATCTTGGGAATCTGGAGAGGTCCCGGTAGACTGGAAGCTGGCAAATGTTGTGCCAATTTTCAAGAAGGGTAAGAAAGAAGACCGTAGCAATTACAGGCCTGTCAGTCTCACGTCAGTGCCTGGTAAAATTATGGAGAAGATGATCCTTGAAGTTATTGAAACACACCTGGGGGACAATGCAGTCATTAGTCCCAGCCAACATGGGTTCACGAGGGGTAGGTCCTGCCAAACAAATTTGATTTCCTTTTATAAGATCACCCATCTAGCCAACCAAGGGAAACCAGTTGATGTAATCTTTTTGGATTTCAGTAAAGCTTTTGACACAGTTTCCCACAGGATCCTACTGGACAAAATGTCTAGCATATAGCTAGATAAAAATATCATACAATGGTTGAACAATTGGCTGACAGGCAGGGCTCAAAGTGTTATGGTAAATGGGACTGCATCAGGCTAGCGGCCAGTCACCAGTGGGGTCCCAAAATGCTCCATTTTAGGGCCAATTCTTTTCAATGCTTTTATAAACTATTTGGATGTAAGACTACAAGGTGTTTTGAGAAAATTTGCTGATGATACCAAATTGGGTGGAGCTGTTGACTCCATCGAGGGTGGCGAGGCCTTGCAGAGAGATCTGGACAGATTGGAGAGCTAGGCAATCACCAGCCACATGAAGTTTAACAAGAGCAAGTGCCGGGTCCTGCACCTGGGATGGGGCAACCCTGGCTATACATACAGACTGGGAGACAAGACGCTGGAGAGCAGCCCCGCAGAGAAGGATCTGGGGGTTGTGATTGACAGCAAGTTGAATATGAGCCAGCAGTGTGCCCTGGCAGCCAGGAGGGCCAACCATATCCTGGGGTGCATGAAGCACAGTACTGCTAGTAGGTCGAGGGAAGTGATTGTCCTGCTCTACTCTGCGCTGGTGCGGCCTCACCTCGAGTACTGTGTGCAGTTCTGGGCACCACAGTACAAAAAGGATGTAAAACTGTTGGAGAGTGTCCAGAGGAGGGCTACAAAGATGGTGAAGGGCCTAGAGAGGAAGAGGTATGAGGAGCGGCTGAGGTCACTGGGCCTGTTCAGCCTGGAGAAGAGGAGGCTGAGGGGGGACCTCATCGCAGTCTACAACTTCCTCGCAAGGGGGAGTGGAGAGACAGGTGACCTATTCTCCGTAATCACCAGTGATAGGACCCAAGGCAATGGTGTTAAGCTGAAGCAGGGGAAGTTTAGGCTGGACATCAGGAAGAGGTTTTTCACCGAGAGGGTGGTTGCACACTGGAACAGGCTCCCCAGGGAAGTAGTCACTGCACCAAGCCTGTCTGAATTTAAGAAGCGATTGGACTGTGCACTTAGTCACTTGGTCTAAAATTTTGGGTAGACCTGTGTGGAGCCAGGAGTTGGACTCAGTGATCCTTATGGGTCCCTTCCAACTTGGGATATTCTATGATTCTGTGATTCTACCTTCATACTACCTACACTGTTCACTCCATCCTCCCACCTTCTGGAGCTTTTTCTGTTAATCTGGCCAGGCTTTAATCACCAAATAAATATTAAAAAGCTCTTGGGTTACCGGGTCCTCAGGATTCATCCCTGAGTACTTTCTAATTCTGACCCCAAGTCTCTCATATGATTTCTATGTTGTGGGTTGTTATTACTGCAGTTAGCTAAGTGGATATTTCTGCTCTATCGAAATTACTCTTGGTCTGGGGGGGGTGGGGTGGTGGTGTTAGTTCTAACATACTCTGGACTGACATTTCCCCCCCCCCCCCCCCAGAATACAAATTAGGCCTTAGAAACGGATTTAACTGTTCTGATAGTCTCAATTAAAGACTTCCATTTACTTCTTAAAACTCCTAACCTCTCTGCTGGTAAGGGGGGGGTGGCACTGGCCCCGCGTTGAGGAGACTTCGTTTATCCCCTCGCAGGACTACCAAGCCTCGCAGATCGGGACTCCACACTCGCTTTGCACTAAAAGTGCATCTCATTCACACTCCACACAAGAGTCTCCCCAAATCCAAACCAAGGCAAGATACAGTAAAGTTTCCCTTACCTCGGTCCGTGCACGGCTTCCCGGTCCGGGTTATCATCAGTAATCCCTGTGCCTGTTCCCGATCCGGGCTGGACTATATGTGGGCTGTGTCTGTGTATGTCAGTGCTGGCTTCCTTTCTCCCCAGAGCTTTGCAGAGCCTGTCTTCAAATTAACAGTCTCGGTCCTTTGCTGACCGTAATGAGATGACCCACAACCCCCAATGGGAATGCTGAAATCAGCAGGGTGCACCTTCCTGTCTGTGGTAGCAAGAAATCTTTGGCAGGCAACAAGATCCCGGACAAGCCCCCAAATTGTGAGAAAAATCTCAAATAATTTTCTTCAGACAGGACCTTCTGTGAAGCTATTTTATTCACGATTGCAATGGCGGGCGTCCTGTCAATCAGGAGCACATTATAGTAAACAAATCATAAGCTTTTATTCCCTATTACCCGATGCCTGATCACCTCCCGTTTCCTCATTGGCTGAGTACTACAGGTTCACAAGCTACTCGACGCTGCTCTATACCATATATGTACAATTTTTCTTTTTTTCAACCTTTAATTTCTACTTTCTTATGTTTTGAGAACTTGTGATCTTTGTTTTACTGTTCTCACACTGCTCCAACTTTGTTTCTCACGAGAGGGTGGTGATTGGGTGAGGGGTGAATGTACACAGAAATAGCCCTTTTTCCATGCATGCTTTTCCACTGCCTCATTTATCCTTATTGACACACAGGGATAGGCACCCCTGGCACTGCTCCTCCAAACCTGTGCCTTCTCGACATGCAAAGGCAAGCACCCCAGAACAATTCTCCCCAAACCTGCACCTTTCCACATACAGTGATACTCATTATTGTCACAAATCCATCCCCATAAACAGGGACAGATGCTCTCTCAATGCCCTTTTAACATATAGCCCTCGCATATAAGGAGGGCAAACACTTGCAACATAAAAAATCTCCCTGCCAAACTCACCAACACCTTTATTTACACAGGAATAAACCCTGCACAACCCACCAAAAGCTCTTCTCCACTAACGACCCCCACACACAGGACTTTTGAACAGCTTCAAGGATCTGCTTGGTAGAGCCTTATGGGATAAGGCCTTGGAGGGAAGAGGCCCAAGAAAGCTGGCTAATATTCAAGGATCACCTCCTCCAAGCTCAAGAGTGATGCATCCCAACAAAGAGGAAGTCAGGCAAAAATGCCATAGGAGGCCTGCATGGATGAACAAGGAGCTCCTGGCCAAACTCAGACACAATAAGGAGGCCTACAGAGGGTGGAAGCAAGGATGGGTAACCTGGGAGGGATACAGAGACATTGTCAGAGCATCCAGGGATGAAGTTAGGAAAGCTAAATCCCAAATAGAGTTGAATGGAGTTTTTGATAAGCTTCTATAATGAAGTCATCAGCCTGATGGGTGAGGGGGGAGCAGTGGATATTATCTTCCTAGACTTCAGTAAGAAACTTGACACTGTCCCCCATAAGATCCTCATAGACAAGCTGTTGATGTATGGGCTGGATGAGCAGACAGCGAGGTGGATTGAAAACTGGCTGAACAGATGCACCCAGAGGGTAGATGTCAGTGGTGCAAAGTGTAGTTAGAGGCAAGTAATGAGCAGAGTACCTCAGGGGTCCAGTCCTGTTTAACATCTTCACTAATGATCTGGATGATGGGGTAGAGTACACCCTCAATAAATTAGTGGATGACATGAAACTGGGGGGAGTGGCTGACTCACCAGAGGTCATGCTGCCATCCAGAGGGACCTTGATAGGCTGGAGAGGTGGGCTAACAAAAATCTCATGCAGTTCAACAAGGAGAAGTATAGAACCCTTCACCTGGGAAGGAACAACCCCAGGCACTAGCACGTGCTGGAGGCTACCCAGCTGGAAAGCAGCTCTGCAGAAAAGGCCCTGAAGGTCCTGTTGGAAACCAAGTCGATAGCCGTCTGAATATGAGCCAGCAGTGCACTCAGGTATCCAAGAAGGCATTCTGTCTTGTATCAGAAACAGCGTGGCCAGCAGGACTAGGGAAGTAATTGTCCCCCTGTACTGAGCTCTTATGAGGCTGCACCTCGAATACTGTGTTCAGTTTTAGGCCCCTCACAACAAGAAGGATGTTGAGGTGCCAGAGAAGTGTGTGTCCAGAGAAGGGCAACAAAGTTGGTGAAGGATCTAGAGAACAAGTCTTATGAGGAGCGGCTGAGAGAGCTGGGGTTGTTTAGCCTGGAGAAAAGGAGGCTCAGGGGAGACTTTATCATGCTCTAAAATTACCTTAAAGGAGGCTATAGTGAGGTGGGAATTGGTCTCTTCTCCCAAGCACTAAGTAATAAGGCAAGAGGAAATGGCCTTAAGTTGAACCAGCGGAGGTTTAGGTTGGATATTAGGAAAAATTTCTTCCCTGAAAGAGTTGTGAAGTATTGGAACAGGCTGCCCAGGAAAGTAGCTGAGTCATCATCCCTGGAGGTCTTCAAAAAGCATGTAGATGTAGAGCTTAGTGACATGACTTAACGGTGGACTTGGTGGTGCTAGTTTAAAGGCTGGATTTAATGATCAACGATTAAAACAAAACCCCTGTAGATCCTGCATCCTTAGAATCCTCAAATCAAGAGTGGATTCCTTGCATCTTGGACACTTCACATTTTAGTCAAGAAACAGTTATGCTCAATGCAAGGGCATTACATTCAGTGTAAGAGCAACTGTGTGAAAGTTAATGGTCTGATACACAGGCAGTCAAACAAGATCAGACAAGACCTTATGGTCTTTATGTATCATAAAAAGGATCGTAACACTACGAATTTCACATTATCCTTATTTGAGTCACTTTAAATTTCACAGCATTGCTAGCCAGTCAAAAAAGGTGATTCTCTCACTATATTTAGCATTGTTGTGGCCTCGCCTTGAATTTTGTGTGCAGTTCTGGTCTCTACAATATAAAAAGGACAGTAAGGTCCTTGAAAAAGTCCAGAAAGTAACATTTAACAGTACGGACTGGGAGAAGAACTCATTGAGAGCAACCCCGAGGAGAGAGACTTGGAGGTTTTGGTGGACAAAAAGCTCGACATGAGCCATCAGTGTGCACTTGCAGCCTAGAAAGCCAACTGTGTCCTGGGCTGCATCAAAAGAGGCGTGACCAGCAGGTCAAGGGAGGTGATTGTCCCCCTCTACTCTGCCCTCGTGAGGCCCCACCTAGAGTATTGCATCCAGGTTTGGGGCCTTCAGCACAAGAAAGATGTGGACCTGTTAGAGCAAGTCCAGAGGAGAGACAAAATCATCAGAGGGCTGGAACACCTCTCCTACGAAGAAAGGCTGAGAGAGCTGGGGACGTTCAGCCTGGAAAAGAGAAGGCTCTGGGGAAACCTCATTGCAACCTTTCAATACCTAAAGGGGTCTTATAAAAAAGTTGGAGAAGGACTCTTTACTCGGGTAGATAATGATAGGACAAGGGGGAATGGTCTTAAACTAAAAGAGGATAGATTTAGACTAGACATTAGGAGGAAATTCTTCACTGTAAGGGTAGTGAGGCACTGGAACAGGTTGCCAAGAGAAGTTGTGGCTGACCCACCCTTGGAGGTGTTCAAAGCCAGGTTGGATGGGACCTTGGCCAACCTGATCTAGTGGGTGGCATCCCTGTCTATTGCAGGGGGGGTGGAAATAGCTAATCTTTAACGTCCCTTCCAACCCAAGCCATTTTATGATTCTATGATATCCCAGCTTTTAACTCACTGTTTAAAGGTACTTTAAAAGTTACAAGTCAACACTGCCAGAAATACATATGATCCCTTATTGGTACACTTCTATTTTCAAATATATAATATTATTTGTTGGTAAAGTTATAATTGTGTACATGAGACAAAACTTAAGAAATGCATGGAGATTCATTGTTTATACATTATATTAGGTTTACGTGACAAGGATTTGGTAGCGGGGAAGGCAATACTTTAAAGGGGGCTTATAAAAAAGAGTGTGACAGAAGCAGACAGTGATAGGATTTAGATTAGATGTTAGATTTAGAAGGTTTAGATTAGATGTTAGGAGGAAATTCTTCACTCAGAGGGTGGTGAGGCACTGGAACAGAATGCCCAGAGAAGTTGCCCCATTGTCATGGTTTTGGCTAGGACAGAATTAATTTTCTTCATAGATATTCACATAGTTGTGTGTTTTGGATTTCTGATGAAGATAGTGGTGATAACATGCTGATGTTTTTAGTTGTTGCAGAATGGTGTTTGCATAGACCCAAGGACTTTTCTGCTTCTCATGCTACCCTGCCAGCAAGGAGGCTGGGGGTGCACAAGAAGTCAGGAGGGGACACAGCCAGGACAGCTGACCCAGGATGATGTATGGAGTTTGCATGACAAGGTTTTGGTAGCAGGGAGTGCTGCAGAGGTGGCCTGTGTGAGAAGAATCCAGAAGCTGCTTCATGTTAGATAAGAGCCAGTTTCAGCCAGCTCCAAAAGGGACCTGCCACTATCCAGAGCTGAGCCAATAAGCGATGTTTGTGCCTCTGTGAGATCATTTTTCCCTTAAGAAAGGGAAAAAAAATGCTGCATAACAAGAATTGGGAGAGAGAGGAATGAGAAACAGCTTTGCAGACACCAAGTTCAGTGAAGAAGGAGGGGGAGGAGGTGCTCCAGGTGCCAGAGACAAAGTTCCTCTGTGGCCTGTGGAGAGGAGCATGGTGGAGCAGGTTGTCCCCCTGCAGCCCATGGTGTACCACGGCAGAGCAGATCTCCATGCTGCAGCCTGTGGAGTAGCCCACGGTGGAGCAGGTGGATCTGACTTGAAGGAGGCTGTTGCCTCTGAAGAACCCCTGCTGGAGCAGACTCCAGGCTGGACTTGTAGCCTGTGGAAAGGAGCCCACGCAGGAGCAAGTGATCTGGTAGGAGCTGCCGCCCGTGGGGACCCGTGTTAGAGCAGTTTGCTCCTGATGGGTGGAACCCATGGTTCGGACCCATATTTGGAGCAGTTCTTGAAGAGCTGCTTCCTGTGGGAAGCCCACACAAGATCAGTTTGGGGAGGACTGCATCCGTTGGGAAAGACCCCACATTGGAGCAGGGGAAGAGAGTGACCATGAAGGAGCGGCAGAGATGAAGTGTGTGGAATAATTGCCTGAGGTGACTTGGGAAATTAAACTGATATTCACATTTTAAGAAAAATGTACAGCATTGAAGAAGCTTTCAGGATGGAGTGTAGCTGCACTACCTAAGTGTTCCCTAACCTTAGATGCTATCACACTGGGGGAACCTGATGTGCTGACTCTAAGGAACAGTACAGAGTGTGGAGCGGAGTGGAGACACTGCGGCTAGGCTCTGTGACAAGATGGGGACTTGGTTGTTCTTGTGCACACTGAGACCAATAAGCTGCACATTTGCTACCCTGATCCAACGACCTGTCATGTTTTTGACAAAATACTTTAGTGAACTTTGTTCATCATAATCTCATTATAATACCAAAACACACCTCCATCCCAAAAGCTACCTGCCTCCAAGGTGCGACCACCCCTCACTGAGCACACACTCTGAATTTCTTGGAGCCTATACCTTTAAACGAAAGTGAGAAAACTTTTCACCAATCATAACCAAGATATGCATGACTACAGTCACTTAAGCTCCACCTAAAAGATAGAAAATAATATAAATTGGCTTGAGAGAGGGGATGTGACAGAAGATACCAGTGTGACTTCTGGGATCAGTCGATAGGCTGAGTCTCTCTTCACCCCCATTGGGACGCCTTTGGGTAATATTTGAACACTTAGTTATATCAAATGCCTCTCCGGGAAACTTAGAAATGTCTATAGAGTCTTTGTGCCATTTAACACATTAATAGCCAGGCTGTGTTACCTGTGTACTTTTGGCATGCTAGTGTGCTTTTGCAGACAGTGAATTTATCGCCAGCAATCCAAAGAACCTGTGTACCTGTTGCTTTAATAAATTGCACTAGATTGCATTGTTCCTATCTGTGATAGTTCTCATTGAATACGACCAAACTCTTCAAGTGTGGCTGAGGTAGTTCATGGAACATGACTAGAGTGAGGGTATGCTACGTTACTTGTGAATCCGTGATCATGATAGTTCAGTACTCTGAACCCCACTGGACTTATAATGGCTAATTGGCTACACCTCTTAATGTAACAGAAGCATTACAGTCTGACCACAAACTCCATTCACCATTACCCTGCACCGCTCGAGGGGAGGATGGAGAAGAGGGTTGATGGGGGGAAGGTGTTTTTAGTTTTCTTTAAAATTATTATTATTATTTAGCTTTCCATTGTTATTAATAGGTAATAAAAATTATTAATCTCCCTATGCTGAGTCTGTTTTGCCTGTGACGATAATTATTGAGTGACCTCCCTGTCCTTATCTCAACCCTTGAGCCCTTTCCATTGTATTTTCTCCCCCTTTCCCTCTGAGGAGGGGAGTGGGAGAGCAGTTGTGGTGGAGTTCAGCTGCCCAGCTGACTAAAACCACCACAGCTAACCAAAGAGATATTCTATACCATATGACATCATGCAAATGAATTCCTTAGTTTGTTTTGCTTATGCACGTGTCTTTTACTTTACCTCATAAACTGTCTTTAATGCAACCCATGAATTATTGCACTTTTATCTCTCTCATTGTCTCCTCCATCCCAGCTCAGGGAGAGTGAGCGAGTGGCTGTGTGACACTTAAATGCTCGTGTGGGCTAAACCACAACAAGTCTTATGGAATAAATAGTGTAGAAGAGGCAGGTGTCTTTGGGAGACATGACTATCACAGAATCACAGAATTTCTAGGTTGGAAGAGACCTCAAGATCATCAAGTCCAACCTCTGACCTAACACTAACAGTCCCCACTAAACCATATCCCTAAGCTCTACATTTAAATGTCTTTTAAAGACCTCCAGGGATGGTGACTCCACCACTTCCCTGGGCAGCCCGTTCCAATGTCTAACAACCTTTTCGGTAAAGAAGTTCTTCCTAACATCCAACCTAAAACTCCCCTGGCACAACTTAAGCCCATTCCCCCTCGTCCTGTCACCAGGCACGTGGGAGAACAGACC
>NC_048925.1:457130-475074 GCF_011077185.1 Oxyura jamaicensis | reverse complement strand
CTTAATAAATCACAAAAATCCTATTTGGGACTTAATCATTTATCACACGGGGAACTACAGACAGGTGAGCCTCACCACTGTGCCTGGAAAAGATCATGGAACAGAGCCTCCTGGAAGCAAAGGCAAGGCACATGTAAGAAAAGGAGGTGATCCGAGACAGCCAGCATGGCTTCACCAAGGGCAAATCATGCCTAACCAACCTGGTGGTCTTCAATGATGGAGTGACTGCATCAGTCAACAAGGGAAGATCGACCGATGTCATCTACGTGCAAGGCCTTTGACAGGGTCCCACATAACATCCTGGTCTACAAATTGGGGCGATATGGATTTGAATGGTGGACCATTCAGTAGATAAGGAGTCGTCTTGAAGGTCGCACCCAGAGGGTCAGGGCAATCCCAGACATGATTACAGACTGGGAGAAGAATTCATTGAGAGAAGCCCCACAGAGAAGGATGTGGTGGTTCTGGTGGATGAAAAGCTTGACATGAGACATCAGTGTGCTTGCAGCCCAGAAGGCCAACTGTATCCTAGGCTGCATCAACAGAGGCATGACCAGCAGGTTGAGGGATGTGATTGTCCCCGTTTACTCTACCCTTGTGAGGCTCCACTTCGAGTATTGCATCCAGGTCTGGAGCCTCCAGCACAGAAGCACAGAATCATAGAATCATGGAATCACAGAATCACAGAATGGGTGGGGTTGGAAGGAACCTCTGAAAATAATCTAGCCAAACCCCCCTGCCAAGCAGGATCACCTAGAGCATGTTTCACAGAACAGCATCTGGGTGGGTTTGGAATGTCTCCACAATCTCTCTGGGCAACCTGTTCCAGTGCTCTGTCACCCTCACAGTAAAGAAATGCTTCCTCATATTCAGCCAGAACCTCCCGTGCTTCAGTTTGTGCCCGTTGCCTCTCGTTCTCTCACTGGGCACAACTGAAAAGAGACCGGCTCCATCCTCTCGACACCCTCCCCTCAGATATTTATACAGGTTGATAATATCTCCCCTCAGTCTTCTCTTTTCCAGGCTAAACAGGCCCAGTTCTTTCAGCCTGTCCTCTTATGACAGGTGCTCCAGTCCTCTAATCATCTTAGTAGCCCTCCTCTGGACTCACTCCAGTAGTTCCACGTCCCTCTTGTACTGGGGAGCCCAGAACTGGACACAGTACTCTAGGTGTGGCCTCACCAGGGCTGAGTAGAGGGGGAGGATCACCTCCCTTGACCTGCTGGCAACACTCTCCCAAATGCAGCCCAGGATACCATTGGCCTTCTTGGCCACAAGGGCACATTGCTGACTCATGGTCAGCATGCCATCCACCAGGACTCCCATGTCTCTCTCTGCAGAGCTGCTCTCCAGCAGGTCACCCCCCAGCCTGTACTGGTGCTTGGGGTTATTCCTCCCTAGGTGCAGGACCCTGCACTTGCCCTTGTTGAACTTCATGAGGTTCCTCTTGGCCCAACCCTCCAACCTGTTGAGGTCCCTCTGAATGGCAGCACAGCCCTCTGGGGTATCAGCCACTCCTCCCAGCTTTGTGTCATCAGCAAACTTGCTGAGGGTGCACTCCATTCCATTGTCCAAGTTATTGATGAATTAGTTGAACAGGACTGGACCCAGTACTGACCCCTGGAGGACACCACTAGCTATAGGCCTCCAACTAGATTCTGCACCACTAAGCAGAACCCTCTGAGCTCTGCCATTCAGCCAATTGCCAATCCACCTAACTGTCCACTCATCTAGGCTGCACATCCTGAGCTTGTCTATGAGGATGTTATGGGAGACAGTGTCAGAAGCCTTGCTGAAGTCAAGGTAGACCACATCTGCCGCTCTCCCCTCATCTACCCAACCAGTCATCTCATCATAGAAGGATATCAGATTGGAGAAACATGACTTCCCCTTGGTGAATCCATGCTGACTATTTCTGATCACCTTCTTTTCCTCCACATGCTTGGAAATGCTGTCCAGGATGATCTGTTCTATCCCCTTTCCAGGGATGGAGGTGAGGCTGACTGGCCTGTAGCTGCCTGGGTCCTCCTTCTTGCCCTTTTTGAAGACTGGCATGACATTGGCTTTGTTTTAGTCCTCAGGCACCTCTCCTGTTCTACACGACCTTTCAAAGATGATGGAGAGTGGCCTAGCAATAACATCAGCCAGCTCCTTCAGCATCCGTGGGTGCATTCCATCAGGGCCCATGGATTTGTGGATGTTAAGTTTGCTTAGCTGATCTCTGACCCGATCTTCTTTGACCAAGTTAAAGTCCTTCTTTCTCCAGACTTCCTCTCTGGTCTCCAGGGTCTTAGATTCCTGAGGGCTGATCTTAGCTTTTAATACTGAAGAAAAAAAGGCATTCAGCAATTCAACTGGTACTCTTCCAAGTAGATCCCTGAAGAGGACAAAGTCTGCTCTCCTGAAGTCCAGAGTCACAATCGTACTTTTTGCCCTGCTTCATCCTTGCAAGATCCTGAACTCCACCATATCATGGTCACTGAAGCCAAGGCTGCCCCCTACCCTCACATCTCCAACTAGTCTTTCCTCATTCGTTAGTACACGGTCCAGCAGCATACCACTCCTTGTTGGCTCCTCCACTCCTGTGTCAACAAGTTGTCATCAATGCACTACAGGAACCTCCTAGACTGTTTGTGCCTAGCTGTGTGGTCTTCCCAGCAGATACCAGGATGGTTAAAGTCCCCCATGAGAACCAGAGCTTGTGACTGAGATGTTACTTGCAGCTGTCTGAAGAAGGCTTAATCAACTTCTTCTTCCTTATCAGGTGGCCTGTAACAAACACCCACAACAGTGTCAGCCATGATAGCCTGCCCTTTAATCCTTACCCATAAGCTCTCAACTCTCTCTTCATTCACCCCTGGGCAGAGCTCCATGCATACTAGTTGCTCTCTCACATAAAGAGCAGCTCCACCACCTCGTCTTCCTAGCCAGTCTTTTCTAAAAAGCACGTAGCCTTCCATGACAGCATTCCATTCCTGTGAGCTATCCCACCATGTCTCTGTGATTGCAATGAGATCATAGCCATGTGACCGCTCGCATATCTCCAGTTCTTCCTGTTTGTTTCCTGTACTACGCGCATTAGTATGCAAGCATTTCAGGGAGCTGAAATGCTTATCTCTCATGCTGCGTGTCTATGTATGGAAACACTTGAAATGTCTTTCATTCAACTTAGCCCCTTGTGGGGCAGTCCGAAGGCCCCCCAGCATGCAGTTCCTCATGCAGTCCCATAGCTTATCTCTGGTGGGCCTGGTTTTGTCCCTTTCCCCATTCGCATCTAGTTTAAAGCCCTGTCAATCAGCCCTGGTAACTCCTGGGCAAAAAGCACAAGAAGGATATTCACTCAGAGGGTGGTGAGACACTGGAACTGGTTGTCCAGAGAAGTTGTGGTTATCCCATCCCTGGAGGTGTTCAAGGCCAGGTTGGATGTGTCTTTGAGAAACTTGATCTAGTGGAACATGCCCATGCCCATGGCAGGGGGATTTGGAACTAGATGATCTTTAAGGTCCCTTCCAACCCAAGCCATTCTATGATTCTATTATTCTATGATTCTATGATTCTATGATATTTTGGACATATATATGTTCTAAATATATGTATATGACATATAATTAAAGTATAGGACTGAGAGACATATGTTTCTTCCCTCATACCCCTGCCACATTGCATAGGCTGACTTCTGTTTTTTTCCGGGTAAGTAAAATAATAGAGCTGAACACACATAATGTCAGAAAATTACTAAGCCTTTTTTTTTTTTTTTTTTTTTTCCTCTAGGTATCTGCTTGAATTATGCACATTTTTACTGGAAGCTTATATTCAAAAATATAGTTAATGCAAAGAAAAAAAAGACATTTACTTTAAAGGGTCTTCTTGTGTATAAATTCACCTTATTTTTGTATATCAATCATATGCCTTAAGTAACAAATGCAGTGTTTCTCTTAACCACCTTTTAAAATGAAGGATCATTCTGAGATAGAAGTAAACCCACTTTTAAAACGTGTTTTGGAGTTTTTACTTGAGAATTATTTATGCAACTTTGAAAGTGGCTTTACTCAATAAATTTTAAATACAAGCAGCATTACATTGTTCAACAAAATGTGTTCATGACACAGCAATCACAAAAACCTTGAAATCACACTATGTGGTGTCACGGGTCAAAACGTCCAGTCAGATGTATATACAGCAGCGTCAGTGCTTTAAATTACAGAAGAAAGTCTAATTTGATTGCCATCCCTTCCCTCACTCTCTCTGCAATTGACTTTCTTAAGACTGTTCCTTGCAAAGTATGGGAAGAGGGACACAGAGTATTCATTTTTTGAACTTCAGCTACATGTGCTTTCAAATCATGAGTAGGGACCATGAATGGCACTGCAGCAGACTGCTGTTGCACTGTTCATCATGTTCTTGATGCAGCTTGTTTCCTTCCACTCCCCTCCCCAGGGCAGCTCTGCCTTCACAAAGAACAGGAGCTGGACTTCTTGGATTGCTTGATCATGCTGGGGTGAAACTCAGTGTGGCGCCGGGCATGCTTTGTCAGGTGGTCACTCCGCATGAACCACTTCTCACAGAGGGGGCATTGGAACTGTTTCTCACTGGTGTGGGTTCGGTAGTGCCGGGTGAGCTCACCGGAACTTTTTAAGGCAATTGGGCCACGTGCAGGAGAATGGTCATTCACCTGCATGGAAGAAAGGAGGACAATAAATTTAGGGGAGGATATAACACCAGCATATACAAACTTTGCTGCAGCAAGACAGCTGAAAAGCAAGGGAATACACTACTGAGTGGAAAAGCTGCCTTTATTGCCATGGTGCCACTGTTTGCAGAGCTGCTGATAACTTACTTCATCAGGTTTACAGTCTCACCTCTAGCGGAAGCCAAAAAACAAAGCCCCTCCAACCACATGAAACTTGCACTCTAGTGCAGAACCTTACATGACTGTACTGGCTCTGGCTGTGATTGAGTTAACTTTCCCCACAGCAGCCCATATAGTGCTGTGCTCTGTACTTGTAGCTACAGCACCATTGACATGACATCAGTGTTTTGTCTATTCCTGAGCAGTACTGGCACAGCATCAAGACTCTCTCCAAACCCCTTAAGAGCCAGCAGGCTGGGGGTGGGCAAGAGGTGGGGAGGGAACATCTCCAGGGCAGCCAACCAAGGGGATATTCCATACCATATGACATCATGCTCAGCAATGAAAGCTGGGGAAGGGGAAGGAGAGGGGGGTCTCTCATTATGAAGACATCTGTCCTCCCAAACAACCGCCATGTATATTCAGGCCCTGCTTCCCAAGATGTGGCTGAACACCGCTTGCTGATGGGAAGTAGAGAATAATTGTTTTCTCTCTTTGCTTCCATGTGGCCTTTGCTTGTTTTTCTCTTTTCCTTTAATAAAACTGTCCATATCTCAATCTGTGAGCCTTTTTTTCCCATCATATTTTCTCCCCCTGTTCCTTTGAGGAGAGGGAGTGATACAGCAGTGTGGTAGAGTTTAGCTAGCTTTCATTGTGAAATCACCAAAATAACCCTGAACACTGTCATAACAACAGATGAGATCTGCCTATTCCTGTACATTTTTTATGTTGTGCTCACTACAAAAATTTGAGAATGAACATCACTATTATTACTTTAACACTTCCATTATGCTCAATAAGATCACCTATAACCATCTGAAAAGAAGCCAAAACATTTTTCAACTTGGACAAGTAATTCCAGTCTAGGAAGAACTGAGTAGTGAGGAGATTGGGAGAGCTGCATAGCCCCAGCGCTACAAATATGTACAGAAAAAATGTAGTTGTAGAGAGAAGGCCCATGCCCCCTCTTTTCCTTTCCCTTTCTCCCAGAAATCCAAGCTGCTTCAGAAAATAAAGGACTCCCCTCAATATCTTAGATGGGTGATTTGAGGGCAAGAAAATTATTTCATTATACACAGCTTTATCAATACAAATGTTGCTATGATGGCAAAGAACAAAACCATTACCTTAACCTAAAACATACTGCATCTGCATCTTTATTTTAAAAACAAGGATATGAGGAGTGAACAATACTCACTATAATTTCTCTAGCACCCCAAATGCCTGCAGTTCACCTCTGCAGGTTGCATGGAACTTGCATACAGTCACAGACACAATTCTTCCTGATCTGCAAAGCTGACTCAATTATATGATACAAGATATCATATTATTCTGTAATGAAATAAAAACTTTTAAATGGAAATGAAAACTTTTACATTTGCATGGAAGATTTCAGTCACAGACATCATGTACCAGTACATTTTGATACCTTAATTCCCTTTCTTAAGAGTCTCCTGAAGGGAATATAAATGACAGCTATGTGACAGATATTTATAATCAACCATAAAATATAAAAATTATCCCAGGAATTTTTCTAACTTGGAAGAGTTGGAACACAAAAGCTCACTTTACATTTATAGATTGCAAAAAAAGGACTCATTTACAAGTAATTGTGCCTTGGAATAACTCCTCAGACACAGCAACAAAGATGAAAGACCAGGCTAAAGACTCAAGGAATGAATAACCCAGAAGTCAGCATGACAACAAGGAATGGAAAGTATTGTAAAGCTTTAAGGAGGAAAATGGGGGCAGAGGGTTGGCGGGAAATGACCGATGGCATCCAGAAGATATGATGTCAAGGAGGAAGATGGTTGACTAAAGCTGAGATTTAGACACAGAATGAACCCTGAAATCCTCTTAAGAAATGTAATTTTAATGGTTTAGGCTTCTAATTATATGGTATTCCTTGACAAACAGACTACTCTGTCCCAGAGCCAACCACAGCATAGCTTGCTTCCCGTGCATTTTCTTTCCTCATCTCACAGCAAGACTGGATCTTCATCAAAGAAGGAAGCAGAAGTAGCAAAATGCCAACTAAGCCTGATGCATTAACCCAGAGAATGGTGGAGACATCACTGCAAGCCATTCTGATGTGTGGGTTCTTTTTTTTTTTTTTCATATTTCTTGGCTTCTTGCTGTATGTTTTTAAATGTTTGGAAGCCTTTCTGAATAAGCACTGCCTGTATAGAAGAAATTAAAACTGTATGTTCACATACACGTGAAGGCCATGATCACAGCTACAACACAGGATAGTACTGGAAGGTGTGCACCCGCCATACAGAGTACTTGTGTGATGGCACTGTGCTAAATGGTCTCTTTTGGCTTTGTCTGCACATGATATTTGAGTCAAGCATTTCACTTGTACTGCTCTTTTACTATCTATTTCATGGTTTCTGTCACAGGTTCTTGAAGCAGGCATCAGTGGGAGGTGCAGAAAGGCTTTCTGGATCCCCCAGGGAATGTGGGAGAAGTGCTATAAATCTTGCATGTGTGCAGGCATATAGTGTATATATGTCCCTGTGTTAGGTACCTATGCTCCAGAGCCATGGAATAAGTTCAGACATCCTGCCCCTTTCCCAGAAGCAACATTTCTTATCATCTACCTCAGCATAGCTCTTCAGCCTGCAGAAATGGCTAAATCTATTAGAGAAAGACCAGGTACCTAGGCTGAATAACAAAGACCACAGTCTTGGAGCTCTATGTCTATTTTTTAGGTGTTGTAATATTCAATCTGAGTGCCTAAAAGCAGGTATTTTGAACACCCCACATATCTCTTGAGAAAATGTGCTACCTTTTCTCAGTACTTGCAGAAAGCAAGAAAGAAATGGAGCTCAGTTACTGGAATTCCTTCTGAAATGTAATGGGAGTGGTGTGACTTCCACCATCTTTACTCTGTATCACTATTTCACGTACTGTGGGAAAACGTTTTAGGTGTAACATAACCACAAAGGTATGGGAAAAGGTAGCACTTGCTCAAGACTCCTTGGATAAGTTTGCAGAATCACAGTACCTAGATAAGACCATCATTCATCAGAGAATGGAGAGAAACGAGGTGCTCAAGCGAGTCCAGAGAAGGGCAACCAAACTGGTGAGGGGTCTGGAGAACAGGTCTTACAAGGAGAGGCTGAGGGAGCTGGGATTGTTCAGCCTGGAAAAGAAAAGGCTCAGGGGTGACCTTATCGCTCTCTACAGATACCTTAAAGGAGGCTGTAGCGAGGTGGGGATTGGTCTATTCTCCCACGTGCCCCATGACAGGACGAGGGGGAATGGACTAAAGTTGCACCAGGGGAGGTTTAGGTTGGATATTAGGAAGAACTTCTTTACTGGAAGGGTTGTTAGGCATTGGAATGGGCTGCCCATGGAAGTGGTGGAGTGACCATCCCTGGAGGTCTTCAAAGATGTTTAGATGTAGAGCTTAGTGATATGTTTTAGTGGAGGACTTGTTAGTGTTAGGTCAGAGGTTGGACTAGATGATCTTGGAGGTCTCTTCCAACCTAGATGATTCTGTGTGATTCTGTCACATACAAATAGAAAGATTCTGTGAAACAGCCTCCCTGTGGAAACCAGCACTGAGCTACAAAGGCCAGACTCAAAGGGAGTCTGGACTCAAAAGGAGTCAGACTCAAAAGGAGTCTCCCTACAAAGGGAGACTCGTGGTGCAGGTATGCCCTGTTATAAATAGAAGAGCCGTCTATGCACACAGGGTGGCAATGCAGCAGAGATGACTGAAAGATACAAACATTTGCACTGCCTGAAAGATATGAGAACTCCAACTGGAACCCATCACAAGCCACTTACAGACAAGTCCCAAAGTATGGTGACAGAAAAACATATCATCACCTTGGCAATACAAGCTTTAGGATACTGTCACAACCACATTGGAAACATATCTAAAAGAAGCCAGGCATAATCCACAACACAAGAAAATGTTAAAACTCTAGTTTTTTAAGAGCAGAAACAAGGTGGACGGATGTTTTTCCAGGCCCTCAGTGATTGTCTCCAAGCCCAAAAATCTAGTGATCCCTTTGATTATGAAGCTATAACCAATTATAAAAGCCCAGAGACATGGTGGTCCAGTGACTGACTGAATAGATACAGAGCAGTGGAGTGTGCATTTGAAAGCTTTTTTAAAAGCAGAAATATCTGTTGACGTGATAATTGTATACTCAAAGATTGAAAAGTTGTTGGTTATATTCAGAACACTATTTCTTAGGGAGGAGAGGTGTTTGTGTAAAAGTCCACAGAACAAAAAACTGAGGTATGCAATTTATATGCAGCCAGATGTGCAAGGGCATAGAGGCTGCAGTGCATACTAGTGCTGCCTCCATCTGGTACTACTGACTTCTGTGCCTTAAGTCAGACATTTTTTCCTTATGTTTTTCCTCTTTGTACTGCCAAGGCTTGAAATGGGAAGAATAAACCATTAAAATGGTGGTGTTGTGAAGGGAATGAACAACACGACTCCAGGCTGGTGCGAAGCTGAAGCAACTTTATTCTCTAACCCATCTACTTATATAGACTTAGCATATCTGCATGCTTTTATCACACAACTTGGCAAAGCTTACTTGTTAGCTGTTATTTATTGTTCACGAGGCGATCGCGCGGCAGCCATATCTCCTTTGCGTGTACTGATGAGCAACAGGGCAGACTGCACCTGTTGCTTTTGTTCTTCTATCTCCCAATTGTGCCTCCTTTATCTTCAAACTACGTGACTTTCGCCTCGTTCTGCATTTTTCCTTTTTTCACTTTATCTCTGTATCTAATGTACTCCACATACTTTCTGACTGATTTCCCACAGTGTTGAATCATACTTATACTTACATATGCTGCTTATGTTTTAAAATATGCCCTAGTTTGGATTTCAGTCAAGTGATGGATGAATGTCCAGTGATGTATCAACATCTTAAAACCATTACAATAGAAATGTGCAATAGAATCTGAACAAGAAATAAAAGATGTAAATAACTTTATTCAAAATACATATCCAGGGCAGCTTACAGAAGTAACAAATGAAACTAATTGTTTTACAGTTTTTTGGAATAGGTGTCTGCAGAATTCACATTCTTTGTCCTGTTTGCCACCAGGGATATAGTCAGCACAAGCTGACATTGGCTCTCCCTAAAGCTTCTCTGAAGTCTAAAGAACTCTTGCTTCTCCAACCCTGGCTTGCTTTAAATCCCATATGGATATAAAGGCCATTGTGGATCTTTTTGATCTCTTCTCTAGTTGATATTTTATCCCTATTCCTTCTCGTGTACACTCCCTCAAACTGAGAGTTTTTTTTCTTTCTCTGCAAATTTAAACTCTACATCCAAGCTGCTTTGTATGACCTGAGGCAGGTAACTTCACATTTTCTTTTGACTAGAGGAGTCAGTTATTTATTTATTTATTTTGGTCCTACCCTGAGACATTCCAGATATTTCACACTGTGGTTTTGTGCAGGAAGGGATTCTCAAAAAAAGAGAATATAAAGTCACCATTAGTAGTGCATTAATAGTACAGGTATCTCCCAGTATCCTGATTCATCATTTACCTTCTCATTACAAAAATGCTTTTTTAGATGTGGATGACTGAGGTTAGGAGCTGCAGTTCAGTGGCTTCAACAAAGATGATTTAATATATACAAGCAATGATAAAGAAGTTCCAGAGACTTCCACCTCTGTCTGCAGCACCTGTCCAAAAATCCAGAGGTACAGAACTGCAGCAGAGATGACCCCTCCTATCATAAATTTGAGGGAGATGATGGAAAAACACACAAGTAATGAAAACTGAAATAAAGAAATCTTTTGCCATCAGGCAAGAGCAAAACTACTTAGGAAAACAAGACTGCTATTTGCAGGAAGGCAGAGAAAAAAAAAAAAAAAGCTAGCAAGAAGATTGGGGGTGCACAATGCGCTGGGGGGGGGGGGGGGCACGAGGACGACGACACAACCAGGACAGTTGACCCAAAGTGACCAAAGGTATATTCCATACTATATGACATCATACTCAACAATAAAACTGGGTGAAATTGGTCGGGGGGCTGCTGTTGCTCAGAAACTGGCTGGGCATCAGTCAGCTGGTGGTAAGCAATTGAGTTAAGCATAACTTGTTTTGTGTATTCTTTTTGTTTGCTTGTTTTTTTGTGTGATTTTTTTCTCTTTTTTTTTTTCCTCCCTGTTCCGACCTATTAAACTGTCTTTATCCCAAACCATGAGTTTTACTTCCCCTTGCCCCCACCCCCACCCTGATTCTCTCCCCCTTCCCACTGTGGGAGGAGTGAGCAAACAGCTGTATGGTGCTTAGCTGCCTTCCAGGTTAAACCTCAACAGTCCTTTTTGGTGTTCAACTTGGGGCATGAAGGGCTGAGATAATGATAGATCTAACATGTTAGATAGAGCATGTTAGAACAAATTTATTTATAATTTGTTACAAGTATTATATTTAAATATATACAATAGATGATCTATAATATATTTATAATGTAAATATGTAAAATATATATAATAGTTTTGATCTCAGGTCTGCTGTGCCTGTTTTCTGAATTGTGTTATACTGCGCATTACTTATTCTGTGTGTTCCCTGTTGTGCTACTTATTGTTTCTAGGCTGGTTTAAGGACATTATGTTGCTGTACTGTGTAACATTGGCTTATGATATGATAAAATTGCTGGTCATGAAACTAACCTGGTATTTGTACTCAGCACTGCCGTCAACTCTACTTTGGAAAACATATCTCAGAAACTATTAATAGTTACACCATTTACCTTTTCTTCTCAGGGAGCCAATCTATGAGGTGAACAGAGGGGGATACTTTTCCCAACTTGTTCACTCTCCCCTTCTCCTCCAGGCTAATTACGATAGCTCTTCAAAACTTTGAATATCCTTGGGATGTTCAGACCAGCATGTTCTTATTGTTATGTCTCCTCAATGCGCTTCAGGTTTTGTTTAAGGTTAAACAACTACTTAGGAATTATACTGCTTAGATCATGAGATCTGTCATGAGGGAGTATAGTTATGTGTGGCAAGGAGTGTGGGAGGATATGGGCAGGCACCTAGAATAGTGGGCATCTCCAGTGCTTTGGAAATTTACCCCTGAACAAGTGCAGAATCCTAAAAAAATGGCAGAATGCTTGAAAAAGTTGTGCCATCACCCTAGTAATTACAAGGAGACACCCTGCAAGGTGCTGTGGATTGGTCTATGCTTACTAAGCTGCAATCAGTGACACTATAACGCCTGCGACAGACCCTTCTGCCACTCCAGCCCCTGCGACAGGACCCATGGCTGGGCAAGCGAACCAATCTGTGCCAGTATCAGTTGCCCATATATAAGATGAAACAGTGGTTGAGAAAGTCAGGTCATTTAGAAAGCAGAGGAACTCCTACTCAGATTGGGGAGGAAGAAGACGAGGCAGGCTACTCAGAAGTAGCTGGGTGTTGTGGTTTAACCCGGCCGGCAGCTAAACACCACACAGCCGTTCACTCACCCTCCCCCCTCCCTCTATGGGATGGGGGAGAGAAATGGGAAAGTGAAGCCTGTGGGTTGAGATAAAGACAGCTTATTAAGATAGGAAATAATAATAATAGTGTGTACGAAACAAGTGATGCACAATGCAATTGCTCACCACCTGCTGACCGATGCCCAGCCCAACCCCGAGCAGCCGCCCCCCCACCCCACCCCAGCTAGCCACCCCTATATATTGTTTAGCATGACATCAGATGGTATGGAATACCCCTTTGGTTAGTTTGGGTCAGCTGTCCTGGGTCTGTACCCTCCCAGCTCTTGCTGCACCCCCAGCCTGCCCGCTGGCAGGACAGAACGAGAAGCTGAAAAGTCCTTGGCTTAGTGTAAGCATTGCTCTGCAGCAATTAAAACATCAGCATGTTATCAGCACTCTTCTCATCCTGAGCCAAAACATAGCACCCTACCAGCTACTAGGAGGAAAATTAACTCTGTCCTAACTGAAACCAGGACACTGGGCCACCAGGGGAACAAGAAGACAAAGAGGAAGCTATCATAAGATCATCAATAACTACCTGAGAACTATAGCAGTGTGAGCTGCCAAAGAAGCAAAAAGATTTCAGCCATCATCCAGGTGAGTACCTTGTCACCTGGCTGCTCCGGTGCTGGGACAGCGGAGACGATAGTCTTGAATTAGAGGGAAGGGAAGAAAGGCAGCTGGGATCCCTTACTAGGGAAGGGGGCATTGACAAAACAACTGGAAATGGAGTACAAATCTTCACCCTCAGGTGTGAAGGAAAGGTGTCCCTTCAAGGAAGACCTTGTATATCAACCAGGCAAATAGACCACTATGGAGAGGGGAATCCAGTAGCTGAGGGAATTAGCCGTATGGGAGGTGATTTATAAGGACTTAGACAACGAACAGATATGCACAGATCCAGATGAAGTCAAGTGTACACAACTCATGTGCTGGAAGTTTGTAAGGAGTGGCACCATAATCATATGCCAGCTCATTGGCAGTAATGACCTGGAAAGACCATGAGGAACCCACGGTGGATGAATTGACTAGACAACTCCAGCAGTACAGACAGTCTTTCTTCCCTACGGGCCTGCATCTCAGCTGTGGAGAAACTTTCTCAAGAGGTTCACTCACTGAAAGAGAATGTTTGTTGTCACTGGATGCTGGATGCTGTCGCTGCTGCCACTGTTGAAGATAGTAGGGAAAAACTTTAGTTGTCCCATAGGATTGTCTGAGGGATCCTCGAGAAGGTAATGATCCCGATTCCCCATCTGGAATCTTCTTCCTGCATTCCTCTAGTGGTAAATGAGACTGCTGCTTCCCTAAAGTGCCTGTATACCAATGCATGAAGCATGGGAAATAAACAGGATGAGCTTGAGATCTGTGTACGGTCGAGGGGTCACGATCTCATTGCGATCATGGAGACCTGGTGGGACAGCTCACATGTCATGGAGGGCTATGTCCTTTTTAGGAAAGACAGGCTGGGGAAGCAAGGGGGAGGAGTTGCCTTTTATGTGAGGGAGCAATTAGAATGCACCCAGCTCCACCTGGGTGAAGAACAAGTGGAGAGCTTGTGGGTGAGAATTAAGGGGCAGGCTGGTATGGGTGACACTGTTGTGGGGGTGTACTACAGGTCACCAGATCAGCAGGAGGTCGATGAGGCCTTCTACAAGCAGCTGGAAATAGCCTTGTGATCCCAGGTGCTGGTTCTCATGAGGGACTTTAATTATCCAGATAACTTTTGGATAAGCAACTCGGTCAGGGATGCGCATTCTAAATGGTTCCTTCAATGCGCTGACGATATTTTTTTTGATGCAGGCGGTGGAGGAACTGATGAGGCGGGGGGTGCTTCTGGACCAGCAGGGATGGGCTTCTTAGGGATGTGAAGGTTGTGGGCACCTTGGGATGCAGTGACCATGAGATGGTGGAGTTCAAGATGGAACTTGGTGGAAGAAGTAAGGCAAAAAGTAGGATTGCTACCCTGGACTTTCGGAGAGCCAACTTCAACCTCTTCCAGGACCTACGTGGGGGTATCTCATGGGCTAGATTTCTAGAAGGCAAGGGTAATTGTGAGAGCTGGGCAACATTTAAAGAACACTTCTTCCAAGCTCAGGATTGGTGCATCCCTAAGAGTAGGAAATCGGGGAAGGGAGGCAGGAAACCTGTGTGGCTGAGCAAGGAGCTCATCAACAAGATCAAAAGGAAGAGGAAGGTCTATGAAATGTGGAAAAAGGGCCTGTCCCATTCAAAAGGAGTATAGGAGTGTTGTCAGGGCCTGCAGGGACACGACAAGGAAGGCTAAAGCCCACCTGGAGATGAAGCTGGCAAAGGAGATAAAGGATAATAAGAAGGGTTTTTTCAAGTATGTAAACAGTAAAAGGAAGACTAGGGATAATGTGGATCCCCTGCTGAATGAGGGGGGTGTCCTGGTAACGGGGGACACTGAGAAGGTGGAGATACTGAATGCCTTCTCTACTTTGGTCTTTGCTTCAGAATCTTCCCCCCTGGGACTCCTGGACCCTGGAGGGAGGAGAATCTGGGAAGTGGAGAGCTCCCTTCTGGTTGAGGAGGGAGTGTTTCAGGAGCGTCTGAGTGGGATCAACGCACTCAGATCCATGGGCTCCAATGGGATGCATCCATGTGTGCTGAGGGAGCTGGCGAACTAAACGCCAAACCACTCTCTATCATCTTTGAAAGGTCCAGGAGAACAGGAGAAGTGCCTGAAGAATGAAGGATAGCCAATGTCACTCCGGTCTTCAAGAAGGGCAAGAAGGAGGATCCGGGAAACTACAGGCCAGTCAGTCTCACCTCTGTCCCTGGAAAGGTGTTGGAACAGCTTGTTCTGGATGCCATCTCCAAGCAATTGGAAGAGAAGAAGGTTATGAGGAGTAGTCAGCATGGATTCACCAAGGGGAAATTGTGCTCGATCAGCCTCATTGCCTTCTATGATGGCATCACCAGCTGGGTAGATGGGGGAGAGCAGTGGATGTCATCTACCTTGACTTCAGCATGGCTTTTGATACTGTCTCCCATGACATCCTGCTAGCAAAGCTGAGAAAGTGTGGGATAGATGAGTGGACAGTAAGGTGGGCTGAGAACTGGCTGACTGGCTGAGCTCAGAGGGTGGTGACTGGCGGCGCAGAGTCTGGCTGGAGACCTGTGACTAGCAGTGTTCCCCAGGGGTCGGTGCTGGGTCCGGTCTTGTTCAACGTCTTCATTGATGACCTTGATGAGGGAATAGTGTCTGCCCTCAGCAAGTATGCCAATGATACAAAGCTAGGAGGAGTGGCCGACATGCCAGAAGTCTGTGCTGCCATTCAGCGAGACCTGGACAGGCTGGAGAGCTGGGCAGGAAGAAACCAAGTGAAGTTTAACAAGAGCAAATGTAGAGTCCTGCACCTGGGAAGGAACGACCGCATGTATCAGTACAGGCTGGGGGATGACCTGCTGGAGAGGAGCTTTGAAGAGAAGGACCTGGGGGTCCTGGTAGACGACAGGTTGACCATGAGCCAGAAGTGTGCCCTGGTGGCCAAGAAGGCCAATGGGATCCTGACGTGCATTAAAAGGAGCGTGACCAGCAGGTCAAGGGAGGTGATCCTCCCCCTCTACTCTGCCCTGGTCAGGCCTCACCTGGAGTACTGTGTCCAGTTCTGGGCTCCCCAGTACAAAAAAGACAGGGATCTTCTGGAAAGAGTCCAGCAGAGGGCCACAAAGAGGATATGGGGCCTGGAGTATCTTCCCTATGAGGAAAGACTGAGAGGCCTGGGTCTGTGAAGCCTGGAGAAAAGAAGACTGAGAGGGGATCTTATCAGTGTTTACAAATACCTTAAGTGTGGGAGACAGAGGGATTGGGCCAACCTCTTTTCAGTGGTTTGTGGGGACAGGACAAGGGGCAATGGCCACAAAATGTATCACAGGAAGTTCCACACCAACATGTGAAAGAACTTCACAGGGAAGGTGACGGAGCACTGGAACAGGCTGCCCAGGGTGGTTGTGGAGTCTCCTCTGGAGATATTCAAGGCCCATCTGGACACCTACCTGGGCAACCTGCTCTAGGGAACCTGCTTTGGCAGTGGGGTTGGACCCGATGGTCTCTTGTGGTCCCTTCCAACCTCTACAGTTCTGTGATTCTGTGAAAGCATTATAGATGGACAACAATCCCCATTCCCCTGCACCACCTGAGGGAATGTACTGGATCTGGCTGGGATGGAATTAACTTTCCCTGCAGCAGTCCATGTAGTGTTGTGCTGTGCACTTGTAACTGGAACAGCATTGGTATCACACCAGTGTTTTATCTATTGCTGAGTGATGCTGGAACAGCATCAAGACTCCCTCCAACCTCCCTGGCCCCGCCTGCCCCAAGAGCCAGCAGACTGAGGGCGGGAAAGTAATGGAGAGGGGACATCTCCAGGGCAGCTTACCTAGACCAACCAAAGGGATACTCCGTACCATATGACATCATGCTCAGAAATAAACACTGGGGAAGGAGAAGGGGGGGCTCCCATTATGAAGGTGTCTGTCCTCCCAAACAACCCGGAGGCTGGCCTGGAGGCTTTGTGCATGCTTTGGCATAGACTACCTCAGAAGAGGGTACGTCAAGGGCCCAAAAGGGTACTGGTGGGTTTGAGTACAGGGAAGATTAAGCAGCTGTCTACCCTACTTGGTCTCTCAGAAGACTCTTCTGTTGTAGGACTGCTGAAGGCTGAAGAACAGCAGGTGCCAATCACTCCCACAGCGGTGCACCGGCAGCAATATCGCACCAACCGAGACTCCCTGATTCCCATCCATGAGGTGGTTCATCGGCTGGAGAGTCAAAGAGTGATTGGCAAGACTCATTCACCCTTTAATAGTCATACAGCCAGTGCAAAAGTCTAATGGAGAGTGGAGGGTAACGGTGGAGTATCCTGGCCTGAATGAAGTCACGCCACCACTGAGTGCTGCAGGGCAAGACATGCTAGAATTTCAGTACGAAGCAGAGTCAAAGGCAGCCAAGCGGTATGCCACAATTGATATTGCTAATGCATTTTTCTCCATCCCTTTGGCAGCAGACCACTGTTTGCTTTCACTTGGAGCAGCATCCAATACATGTGGAATCGACTGCCCCAGGGGTGGGAACACAGCCCTACCATTTGCCATGGTCTGATTTAGTCTGCCGTGGAACAGGGGGAAGCCTCTGAACACCTTCAGTACATCGATGACATCGTTGTGTGGGGTGACACAGCAGAAGAATTTTTTGAGGAAGAAAAAGTGAAATTCTCCTGAAAGCTGAGTACAGAGTAAGGTCAAGAGACCTGCACAGGAAATCCAGTTCCTGGGGATAAAGTGTAAGGATGGGTGTCGCCACAATGGATGTAATCAACAAAATAACAGCTATGTCTCTGCCAACGAGCAAAAAGTAAACACAAGCTTTCCTAGGTCTTGTGGGATTCTGGAGAATGCATGTTCCAGGCTATAGTCAGCTTGTGAGTCCTCTATATCAAGTGACTCGAAAGAGGAGCTAATTTGAGTGGGGCCCCAAGTAACAACAGGCCTTTGAATAAACCAAACAAGAAATAGCTCATGCAGTAGCCCTTGGGCCTGTCGGTACCGGACCAGCTGTGCAAAACATACTTTACACTGCAGCTGGGGAGCATGGC
>NC_048925.1:429844-447130 GCF_011077185.1 Oxyura jamaicensis | reverse complement strand
CACAATGATGTCATCGATGTACTGCAGGTGTTCAGGAGCTTCCCCCTGCTCCAGCGCAGACTGGATCAGTCCATGGCAAATTGTAGGGCTGTGTTTCCACCCCTGGGGCAGCCGATTCCAAGTATATTGGACTCCCCTCCAAGTAAAAGCAAACTGTGGCCTGCACTCTGCTGCTAGAGGGATGGAGAAAAATGCATTAGCGATATCAATTGTGGTGTAACACTTGGCTGCCTTTGATTCCAGTTCATACTGGAGTTCTAGCATGTCCGGCACTGCAGCACTCAGTGGTGGCGTGACTTAATTCAGGCCGTGATAGTCCACTCTTAGTCTCCACTCACCATTAGACTTTAACACTGGCCATATGGGACTATTAAAAGGTGAATGAGTCTTGCTGATCACTCCTTGGCTCTCCAGTTGACGAATTAGCTCATGGATGGGAATCAGGGAGTCTCGGTCGGTGCGATATTTCCGCTGGTGCACAGCTGTGGTAGCGATTGGCACTTGTTGTTCTTCGACCCTCAGCAATCCCACCACAGAAGGGTCCTCTGAGAGACCGAGCAAGGTAGACAACTGTTTAATGTCCTCTGTCTCTAAGGCAGCTATGCCAAAAGCCCAGCGGAACCCTTTTGGGTCCTTGAAAAATCCTCTCCTGAGAAAGTCTATGCCAAGGATGCACGGAGCATCCAGGCCAGTCACAATACGGTGTTTTTGCCACTCATTCCCAGTTAGACTCACTTCAGCCTCCAATACAGTTAACTGCTGGGATCCCCCTGTCACTCCATAAATACTGATGGGCTCTGGCCCTTTATAGCTTGATGGCATTAGAGTACATTGTGCACCGGTGTCTACTAAAGCCTTATACTTCTGTGCGTCTGTTTTGCCAGGCCATCGAATCCACACAGTCCAATAAACTCAATTGTCCCTTTCCTTCCCCTGGCTGGAGGCAGGGCCCCTCTAGTCCTGATCAGAATCTTTGTTTCTGTGTTTATATAACTGCCCGCTGGAAGTTGGAGCAGCAAACTTTTCAGAGACCCCCTTTTCCCGATTGTTTTCTTTCGCAGCTCACCTACCCGTGCCTCTAGGGTCGCGGTGGATTTTCCATCCCATTTTCTCATGTCCTCTCCATGGTCACATAGGTAAAACCACAGGATGGCACGAGGTGTGTACCCACCATATCATCTTCCTTGCGCAGATGAACGCTTACCCCTCATAGCTGAGACACTGGTTTGTACAGGTGGGGAGGAAAATAATCTCTCTTTAAGTTGGTGGAACTCTTCAGAAAGTTTCTCCACAGCCGAGACGCAGGCCTGTAAGGAAGAGGAGAGACTTTCTTCATACTGCCGGAGTTTTTTAGCCACTTCATCCCCTGTGGGTTCCTCATCCTCTTTCTAGGCCATTATTGCCAATGAGCTGGCATATGATGATGGTGCACTCCGTACAAACTTCCAGCACATGGGTTCTGTACACTTGACTTCATCTGGATCTGTGGATATTTGTCCGTTGTCTAGGTCCTCATAAATCACCTCCCATACGGTTAATTCCCTCAGGTACTGGATTCCCTTCTCCATAGTGGTCCCTTTACCTGAAAGACATACAAGTTCTTCCTTGTAGGGATACCTTTCCCTCACAGCTGACAGGAGACGCCTCCCGAGGCTGTAAGATCGTGCTCCATCTCCAATTGCTTTGTCAATGCCTGCGTCTCTAGCAAGGGATCCCAACCGCCTGGCTTCCCTGCCCTCTAATTCCAGACAATTGGCTCCGGTGTCCCAGCACCAGAGCAGCCAGGTGACAAACTGCTCACCTATGCAGCGACCAAAATCTTTTCGCACATCTCGTAGCTCACACTGCTATAGGTTTCGGGTAGTTACTGTTGATTTTTTGACATCCTCATCTTCATCCTCCTGCATCTTTGATGGCCCAGCCTCATCTTCTCTATACCTAGACCTAGCATAAGACTCTCTGTGTTCTGAACGGCCTGAGTCTCTATATCATTTTTTCACCTTGTCTACAGGGGCAACTGCTACAGCTCGTTTCTCTGGCCACAGGAGCTGGAGCGGCTGCAGGAGCGAGAGCTGGAAGTGGAACAGCTGCAGGAGCTCGAAGTGGAGCAGCTTCAGGAGCTGGAACTGGAGCGGCTGTGGGAGCTGGGACTGGAGCAGCTGCAGGAGCTGGGGCTGGAGTGGCTGCAGGAGCTGGAACAGCTGCAGGAGCTGGAGCGGCTGTAGGGGCTGGAACAGCTTCAGGAGCTGGAATGGCTGCAGGGACTGGAGTGGCTGCAAGGGCTGGACCAGCTGCAGGGTCCATTGTAGGGGTTGGTGTGGCCATTGAGCCTGTCACAGGACTTGGAGTGGCCGCAGGGTCTGTCACTGGGTTGATAGTAGCATCAATTGCAGCTCGATAAGCATAGGCCAGGCCCCAGCATGCTACAGTGAGTTGTGTCACTTTGGAACTGCCAGAGTCATGACATTCTTTTTCAAGCATTCTACCAGTTTTTTAGGATTTTGCAGTTGTTCAGGGGTGAATTTCCAAAGCACTGGAGGTGCCCACTGCTCTAGCCACCTGCCCATATCCTCCCACACTCCCTGCCACTTACAACTATCCCGCCTCAGGACAGATCTCTGGATGAGATTCCTAAGTAGTTGTTTAACCTTAAACAAAACCTGAAGCGCTTTCAGGAGACATAACAACAAGAACATTCTGGTCTGAGTGTCCCAAGGATATTCAACATCTTGGAGAACTATCATAACTAGCTCAGAGGATAAGAGGCTGGTGAAGGAGAAAGGGAGAGTGAACAAGTAGGAAAAAATATCTTCCCCTGTCCCCTCCACAGATTGGCTCGCTGATGAAAAAAGGCAATAGGTGTAATTGTTAATAGTTTCTAAGATATAGTTTCCAAAGTACAGAGTCGACGACAGGGCTGAGTACAAATACCAGGTTAGAGTCATGACCAGAAATTTCATCATATCATAAGCCATTGTTACACCACACAGTACCATAATGATCTTAAACCAGGGCCCGGAAAGGATAAACAGCACGACAGGGATCACATACAGGAAGTAACATGCTATAAAACTCAGTTTGGAATACAGGCACAGCAGAATTGAGATTTAAGCAATTGACATTGTGACTAGCAACTATTAAGCAGGTCTAATACTTATACCAATTTTAGTTTAACATGCTCTGGTCAGATCTGTCGTTATCTCAGCCCTTCGTGCCCCATGTTGGGCGCCAAAAAGGACTGTTGTGGTTTAACCCAGCCAGCAGCTAAGCACCACACAGCCGTTCGCGCACCCTCCCCCCTCCCTCTCTGGGATGGGGGAGAGAAACAGGAAAGTAAAGCCTATGGGTTGAGATAAAGACAGTTTATTAAGACAGGAAAATGATAATAATAATTATAATTATAAGAGTACTACTAGTAATAATGTGTACGAAACAAGTGATGCACAATGCAATTGTTCACCACCAGCTGACTGATGCCCAGCCTATCCCTGGGCAGCCGGCGCCCCCACCCCAGCTAGCCACCCCTATATATTGTTTAGCATGACGTCAGATGGTATGGAATACCCCTTTGGCTAGTTTGGGTCAGCTGTCCTGGGTCTGTCCCCTCCCTGCTCTTGCTGCACCCCCAGCCTGCCCGCTGGCAGGACAGAGGAAGAAGCTGAAAAGTCCTTGGCTTAGTGTAAGCATTGCTCTGCAGCAATTAAAACATCAGCATGTTATCAGCACTCTTCTCATCCTAATCCAAAACATAGCACCCTACCAGCTACTAGGAGGAAAATTAACTCTGTCCTAACTGAAACCAGGACACTCGTGTTTCTCTTAAAGATTTTATTTTAGGCTTTCTGCCTAAAAAATAACTTTGTTCATATCAGGTTTGAAGTCATTAGCAACAGTTTTTGAAGAGGCTGTGTGTTCTCTGACCCACAGGAAATGGACATTAATAGGAACTGTTTGTTACAGAGGGTGTAAAAGAGAAAAATGGTGATCCCCAGGATGAATGAGAAAAGATTAGGTTAGGACTCAGGTCACAACAAGAGAGTCAAGCTTCAATGGCTAGCAGGGAGACATCACAAGGGTGCTGCAGGAGGGAAGTAGAAATGAGGAAAATGAAAAGTGAGATTCAGGCACATGTATGAAGGAGAGGAAGAACAAGTCTGCTTGCTCACATATATGAAGGAAAAGGTAATCCTTTATGTAGTACTTAAGTTTTCCCTATAAGAAAGATAGGTTCTGTGAAAGAGAAGGGGTCACGATGGGAACAGAGTTATTTCTTTTCTTTATTATTTTTGAGAATTAAATGCTTTCTATTTGCAAAACTAGAAGTTTTTCTTCAGAGTAAAAAACAAACCAGCCCTCCTCTCCACCCCCCACCCAATCTCCTGCATTCTGGTCATGAATTTAATGTTAGCCTAAAAAATTGCACCTTCTTTTCTTGGAGGAAAAGTATGGTACACAAGTGCCTGGCAGGAATGTTTGAAGAGACTTGCAGTCTCCACAAGCATGGAAGTTTTTATGCTCCAAAGGCCTATTCGTGTAAATGAACTTAGTGCTTCTGTGACTGAGAAGCCTTTTGTTCAACCACCAAATGAGTGTATAAAGGCATACAGGAATCAGTCATTTTACTTTAGACTTCATTCAATTGCTCCCCTAGGCTCTTAAAGAGTGCAGAAGTTTATTCTCTGCTGGTTTCTTCTCACTAAAGATAAAATATAGAAACCCCCTTTGGTCTGTATTAATATTTGCTAATTCTTTGCTAACACCAGAAGTTCTGAGTAGAACTTCTTTCAGTTTCTGCTTTGACTCTTTTCATTCTCCAGAGCCCTTGAAACTATGTTTAATATAAGCTCAATATGATTTTTGAACTGACCAATAGCAAGAAGGTTAGAAATTGCTAAAATAATATGCTGGTATAAATGACCTATTTGCTGATCTGTATTCTTAATGTTCATAACAATGCTGAAAATGCTACATCTTACTGATACTCTGTCAGTGTTACAAAATAGTATTCAACAGTCATATAAATATGAACACATCATAAAATATTTTACATGCACACGGTATTATTCATACCAATGTGTTGCACGGGTTCTCTGCATACATTGCCAGTGAAAAGTATCTACCTTTTCCATGAGGCAACAGCAACTACCCATTTCAAAGCCTAGTGCAATAAGAAGGAAGTATTTTAACATTATGAAGAAGAGCCTCTTTGTCACTAAACACATGAAGGGTTGACCTTGGGTAGCTGCCAGGTACCCCCCATGTTGCTCTCATGTGACCCCTCCTCAATAAGACAGGGAGAAAATATGATGAGGTATTGGGTTTACATGGTAAGGTTTTGGTAGCAGGGTGCTGAAGGGGTGGCCTCTGTGAGAAGAAGCCAGAAGCTGCCCCTAGGTTAGATAAGAGCCAGTTTGAGCTGGCTCCACAAGGGACCTACTGCTTGCCAAAGCTGAGCCAATGAGTGATGCTGGTTGCACTTCTATGAGAGCGTATTTAAGAAAGGAAAAAATACTGTGCTCTCATGCTTGCAGGATGCCCGCCACTGCAATCACAAATAAAATAGCTTCACAGAAGATCCTGTCTGAAGAAAATTATTGAGAGTTTTCTCACAATTTGGGGGCTCGTCTGGGATCTTGTCTCCTACCGAAGAGTTCTTGCCACCACAGACAGGAAGGTGCACCCTGCTGATTTCAGCGGTCCCATCAGGGGTGGTAGGTTGTCTTGGTATGGCTGGCAAAGGACCGAGACTGTTAATTTGAAGACAGGCTCTGCAAAGCACTGGGGAGAAAGGAGGCCAGCCCAGACACAGCCCAGACACAGTATAGGCACAGGGAAGGGTCTGGAGAACAAGTCTTACAAGGAGCAGCTGAGGGAGCTGGGACTGTTTAGCCTGGAGAAGAGGAGGCTCAGGGGTGACCTTATTGCACTCTACAGCTACCTAAAAGGAGGCTGTAGCGAGGTGGCAGTTGGTCTATTCTCCCACGTGCCTGGTGACAGGACGAGGGGGAATGGGCTAAAGTTGCACCAGGGGAGGTTTAGGTTGGATATTAGGAAGAACTTCTTTACTGAACGGGTTGTTAGTCACTGGAATAGGCTGTCCAGGGAAGTGGTTGAGTCACCATCCCTGGAGGTCTTTAAAAGACGTTTAGATGTAGAGCTTAGGGATATGGTTTAGTGGAAGATTTGTTAGTGTTAGGTCAGAGGTTGGACTCGGTGATCTTGGAGGTCTCTTCCAACCTAGACTATTCTGTGATACTGTGATTCTGTAATTTATTTTTCGATACTTTCAAAGCCTGTTTTCCCAGGACGTTTAGTAACTTGCTAGTGGTTTCCTTCACAGCTGTTTACTCCTGTCCTGACAACAAAAGATCATCCACATATCGAAACAGTAACACCTCCTCCGCCTCCGGAGGTTGGAATTGCTCCAAAATCTTTTCTAGAACTTGCCCAAATAAATTTGGTGGCCCTGTAAACCCCCAAGGTAAAACTGTCCATCTGTATTGTTGCTTCCGCCTCATTTCAGGGCTTTTCCACTCAAAGGCAAATATATCTTTGCTCTCAGGGCCTGAGAGCACCCCATTAATAATACCGTTATTCCAGTCTAACAATTTACTATTCAAATGCCCAATTTCATCATCAAATCCCTTCCTAGTTAGTCCCTACGTCGGATACATAAAATAATTGCCCAGTGATCATTCTATCCCTTAGTCTCAGCTTTAAAAAAAAACAAAAACAAACAACAACAACAACAAAAAGAAAACAAAAACAAAAACAAAACAAAAACAAACAAACAAACAAACAAAAAAAACTTGCTGCTCAACAGCAGCTGGAAGAGCGAGGAGTGAGAAACAGCCTTGCAGACACCAAGGTCAGTGAACAAGGAGGGGGAGGAGGTTCTCCAGGTGCCAGGCCTGTGGCCTGTGGAGAGGCCCGTGGAGCAGGCTGTCCCCCCACACAGCCCATGGTGTACCACGGCAGAGCAGATCACCACTCTGTAGCCTGTGGAGGAGCCCTTGCAGGAGCAGGTGACTGGAGGGGGATCTGCTGCCCATAGGGGTCCCAAGCCAGAGCAACCCGCTCCTGACAGATGAACCCTGAGGCACAGACCCACACCTGGAGCAGCTCCCAAAGAGCCACTTCCTGTGGATAAACCCACACAGGACCAGCACAGGAAGGTCGGCACCCCGCAGGAGGGACCCCATACCAGAGCAGGGGAGAGAACGACCATGAAGGAGCTGTGCGCTCCTGCTTGCAGGACACCCGCCACTGCAATCGTAAATAAAAATGCTACTTCACTGAGATCCTCGCCTGAGCCTGGGTTATTGGCTGCAGATTGTTTCTCACAAACTGGGGGGGCTTTTTCGAGAGCCAGTCGCCTTCTGGGGACCCCATTACCACTGCAGCAGGAACGCATTCCCCGCTGATTTCAGCAGTACTGTGCATTACGGTTCTGCAGAGAGCTGACCAAGGAACTGAGACTAGTTAAGAAGGTAGGATCGGTGAAGAGTTAGGGTAGAAAGGAAGATAAGCACTCTGGTTTTGAGAATTGACCCGGTAACTGTGCACAGACCAAGGTAAGAAATATTAAGGCCTTGGGATTGGGTAAGAAGACTCTTGTATGAAGTGTGATTGAGATGTGATACACCCACTCATGTTCTTTGGCCCAAGTGTCTATAAGGTTGTTTCGGAAATGAGTCCCATTGTCTGACTCAATTCTTTCTGGGGTGCCATGTCGCCATAGCACTTGCTTTGCAAGGCCCAGGATACTGTTCTGGGCAGTGCCATGGAGCACAGGATATCTTTCCAGCCATCCGGTGGTTGCTTCCACCATTGTCAGTACATGGCGCTTGCCATTGCGGGTTTGAGGGAGTGTGATGTAATCAATCTGCCAGGCCTCTCCATATTTATATTTCAGCCATCGTCCTCCATACCAAAGAGGCTTTGACCGTTTGGCTTGCTTGATTGCAGCACATGTTTCACAATCATGAATAACCTGTGCTATAGTGTTCATGGTCAGGTCCACCCCTCGATCACGAGCCCATCTATATGTTGCATCTCTACCTTGATGGCCTGAGGTGTCATGGGCCCATCGGGCTATAAATAATTCACCCTTATGTTGCCAGTCCAGGTCCACCTGAGCCACTTCAATCTTGGCAGCCTGATCCATCTGCTGGTTGTTTTGATGTTCTTCAGTAGCCCGATTCTTGGGCCCATGAGCATCTACATGGTGTACCTTTACAACCAGGTTCTCTACCCGGGCAGCAATATCTTGCCACAACGCAGCAGCCCAGATGGGTTTGCCCCTGTGCTGCCAGTTGTTCTGTTTCCATTGCTGTAACCACCCCCACAGGGCATTTGCTACCATCCACGAATCAGTGTATAGGTAGAGAACTGGCCTTACGCCAGGAGCAGCTCTTCTCAGCTGTAGGATCAACTGTGGAGCAGACCCCCCTAGGTGCACCCCAAGCATTTTCCTCGGAGGGAGTAGAGTAGACAAGGGACCAGTAGACAAGGACCTCCTGAAGCCGCGGACAAATTATTTTAAGTGATATTTTCTTGTGGTATGAATGAGAAGTGCAAGAGGCCTCATTGTGTGATTGTGCTGTGCAAGTGAGAAGCAGCATCACTGCGAAGCAACATCCCTAGCGCTTAGTGGCCTGTTGACTGATGTAGATTCTAGTAGGCACGCTACTTTACAATCATAATTCTGCATGTGACTTTCAGCCTGTTGCTTATTGTACCGTGCTTATTGCAATGTTTGCGATGATTGATAGAAAAATCTATAGAAAGCGTTTGGTTGGTTGAAAATAAAAAAGGGGGAATTGTGGGAAAGGAATTCGCAGGTGGCTTTGTGCTGTTTCACACGTCCCTGAATTAGATATAATGAGGAAACAAGCGGTAGAAACAAAAACTTGAGCAAGGTTGAGATAAAGTAAATTGGCTACAGTGTTAAAGATGAGCTTTGGGCAGTGGCCAATTGCTGGCTGGCTTGAGGCGCGTGTCTGAGTGTCTCTAACCAATTGTATGACATATTCGGGCACGTGGACAGTGCATGGGGCTACAGGGAAAGTATACATAGTAGTGGAAAAGGGCAATAAAGATCGCCTGTTCAAGAGCCATCTGGAGTCCAGGTCTTTCATCCCTTTAGGGGGCTGGCCGGGATGGGGGGACTGGCTGCTTGAGGATTGGTGGGGCATCGGTCAGCAGGTGGTGAGCAATTGCATTGTGCATCACTTGTTTCGTACACATTATTATTAGTAGTACTATTATTATTATTTTCTATCTTAATAAACTGTCTTTATCTCAACTCACAGGCTTCAATTTCCCATTTCTCTCCCCCATCCCAGAGAGGGAGGGGGGAGGGTGAGCGAATGGCTGTGTGGTGTTTAGCTGCCAGCCGGGTTAAACCACAACACTCCCCACGTGAACGATCCAGGGTCCACCAACTAAAAGAGAATACTTTGGAGAAACTTTCTGAAGAGGTCCAGCAACTTAAAGAGAGTTTATTTTCGTCCCCTCCTGTACAAACCAGTGTCTCTGCTATTAGGGGTAAGCGCTCATCCGTGCAAGGAAGACGATAAGGTGGGTACACACCCTGTGCCACCCTGTGGTTTTACCTACGTGACCATGGAGAGGACATGAGAAAATGGGATGGAAAATCTACCTCAACCCTACAGGCACGGGTAAATGAGTTGCAGAGGAAAACAATCAGAACAAAGGGGTTCTCTGAGAAACTTGCTGCTCCAACTTCCAGCGGCCAGTTCTTTAGACACAGAAATGAAGATTCTTGTTTCGTACACATTATTAGTAGTACTATTATTATTATTATTATTGTTATTATTATTTCTGCCTCAATAAACTGTCTCTATCTCAACCCACAGGCTTCATTTTCCTGTTTCTCTCCCCCATCCCAGAGAGGGCAGGGGTAGGGTGAGTGAATGGCTGTGTGGTGCTTAGCTGCTGGCTGGGTTAAACCACAGCAAGGATACATAGGAGTGTATAGCACTGTTAGTATCAGGGAAGGGGAAATTCTCACTCTCTCTTCTACATTGTTATAATTCTTGCCCTGTATGTACAGTTGTATTTGACCAACCTTTAATTTCTCCTTTTTTTTTGGAACTGGAGGGGTCCATGATTTCATAGCTTCTTGTTCTTGCTGATTCCACAACTGCTTGTCTAGTTTTTCTTAGCCATCCTTATTATGGAACAATGGCACCTTCCACCGTCCCCTTATCTGCTTAACATACCTTCATGCCTGTCATGCCTGTCATGCCTGTGCAATCACGTTTGAATATGCAAGGTTAGTGGAATTTTCCACTATGACTCCTCTTTCTCCTAATCCTGACCCTTTTGTAATAAAATCCAAGTATAAAAACTGAGTATTTGTACTCAGCACTGTTGTCGACTCTGTACTTTGGAAACCATATCTCAGAAACTATTAACAATTACACTTATTGCATTTTTTCTTCAGGGAGCCAATCTGCAGAGGGGATAGGGGAAGATATTTTTTCCTACTTGTTCACTCTCCCTTTCTCCTTCACCACCCTCTTCTCCTCCAGGCTAGTTACGATAGTTCTCCAAGATGTTGAATATCCTTGGGATGTTCAGACCAGCATGTTCTTGTTGTTATGTCTTAAGAGGCAAACCCATTTGGGCTGCTGCATTATGGCAAGATATTGCTGCCCGGGTAGAGAACCTGGTTGTAAAGGTACGCCATGTAGATGCTCATGTGCCCAAGAATCAGGCTACTGAAGAACAACAAAACAACCAGCAGATGGATCAGGCTGCTAAGATTGAAGTGGCTCAGGTGGACCTGGACTGGCAACATAAGGGTGAATTATTTATAGCCCGATGGGCCCATGACACCTCGGGCCATCAAGGTAGAGATGCAACATACAGATGGGCTCGTGATCGAGGGGTGGACCTGACCATGGACACTATAGCACAAGTTATTCATGATTGTGAAACATGTGCTGCAATCAAGCAAGCCAAATGGTCAAAGCTTCTTTGGTATGGAGGACGATGGCTGAAATATAAATATGGAGAGGCCTGGCAGATTGATTACATCACACTCCCTCAAACCCGCAATGGCAAGCGCCATGTACTGACAATGGTGGAAGCAACCACCGGATGGCTGGAAACATATCCTGTGCCCCATGCCACCGCCCGAAACACTATCCTGGGCCTTGCAAAGCAAGTGCTATGGCGACATGGCACCCCAGAAAGAATTGAGTCAGACAATGGGACTCATTTCCGAAACTACCTTATAGACACTTGGGCCAAAGAACATGGTATTGAGTGGGTGTATCACATCCCCTATCATGCACCAGCCTCCGGTAAGGTTGAGCGATACAATGGACTGTTAAAGACTACACTGAAAGCAATGGGTGCTGGGACATTCAGAAATTGGGATGCACATTTGGCAAAGGCCACCTGGTTAGTCAATACTAGGGGATCTGCCAACCAAGCTGGACCTGCCCAATCAAACCTGCTACGGTTTGATATAGAATAGAATGCTGCTATTATAGTTTTGTATAATTACACCAAAGAGATGCATTGCGATAAGGAGCGAGTGTGGCGTTGACAATTTGTTTCATGATTTGTTTTTTTCCTGAGCAATTGAACCTTACACATGCTGTGGCTGTTACACTTCCCAGGATATCTAATTCCTGTGTCTAGTGGACAGTCCAGTCTTTGTTATCTGCTGGGTTCCCCACCAGATATGTCGTAAAGGGGTCATTAGCACTAGCCAGGGATAGGCACATCGCTTCTTGTCCTGTCATCTTGGCGAGGGTGACCCAGATGTTGTGGCATGGTTGGGTGGAGACCCAGGGCTGGCAATAACCGATGACAGCGGCAATAGTGAGGAGGAGGCCAACCATGGCCTTACCCCCGTTGCTGGTACCCGTCTTGGTCTGTGACCTGTGGAGACACAAGAATACCCTCGACCCCAAATTATTAGAGGCTGGGGTCCCTTCCAAAGACCTGCTTCTTTTTTTTTTTTTGTTTTCTTCTATTACTAAAGCCTGCTCTGATTGTGGCACCTGTGACAGCGCGGAATTCATATTTTTGTAATGTTTTATTATGGGCAGTACCTCTTTTTGAGGAAAGGGTAATGATAGGTGATTCATTATGTAAAGTGCCTCTCCCAACCTGTTCTGTGGTGTTTCCTGGGTGTCTCCCCCTTTTTGTTTATTTAGCAGTGCTTTCAAGGTGTGATGTGTGCTCTCAACAATGGCTTGACCCGTGGGGGAATGAGGAATTCCTGTGATGTGTCAGTTACCCCAAGTTTGAAAAAAGGTTTGAAGGGAGTAACTATCATAGGTAGGGCCATTGTTGGTTTTTATTTCCTTTGGGATGCCTAGCACTGCGAAAGCAACATGGAAGTGAGCATGGACATGACGACTAGTTTCACCCAGCACAACTGTTGCCCAAATAGCATGAGAGAAAGTATCTACCAATATGTGAACATATTTCAAGCAACCAAATTCTGGAATATGTGTTACTTTGGTCTGCCATAACTGTAAGGACTGTAGACCTCTATGGTTTACCATTAAAGACGGGGTTGAAACATGTTGACAGTCAGGACATGTTTGGACAATCAATTTGGCGTCAGTGATCAATATAGTGAATTGTTTTGCCAAGACTTTGGCGGACTGATGGAAAAAGGCATGGGATAACTGTGCTTGCTCCAGCACCTTAGGCACCAGGGCAGTCAGGGTCATATTAGTTAGCTGGTCAGTGCCTGCGTTACCCTCTGCAAAAATACTAGGTAACATGGTGTGGCTCTGCATGTGAATAATACAGTACAGGTGCACTCGCTGCTCTACCAAAAATAACAGCTACTTAAATTTTAGAAACAAGTTTTCCTTTGGGATATGTCTCAAATGTGCCCTCTCAATGTTCTGAGCAACACCTACAGCATATTGTGAGTCTGATACAATATTCAAAGGTACTAGTTCTTTTTTTTGTTTGTTTTTGTTTTTTGTAAAAACCATAAGTAGTTATCACAGATTTGGAGTAGGAGGTTTAAAGAAACCAATCTTCCAGCAGTATCAGACAATAGATGTCACAGAAACTATAGTAATGCTGATTTGTACTAGAGCAAACAATTTGTGAAGAGCATATGCCAACACAAATGTGCCTGTACCAACAGCCCGTTTAGACTGCAGCGACGATGATCCACTGAAACCAAGTTTGACGAGAACTGCAGTCATATCCACACCACTTGACACAGCCAGGTAGAAGATTTCTAGAGATACTAATGAATTCCAATGTGGAATGAAACCCCTACAGCACCATATTCTTTGAAAACTTTTTTCAGCTGCTGGGATTTATTGAGTTTCTTGTGTTCACAGCTGAGATCTGTGGCTGCCTTTTCAGGGGATCCACCCACATCCTTGGCTGAGCTGCCGGTGGCGGCCCGTAGCGCCAGCAGAGGGGCCGGTGGGCTGAGGGGGGGCTGGCCCAGGGGTGGGGGGGGTTGGCAGGGAGGGCAGCAGTGGCGGTGGCAGTGGCGGGCGGTGGCGAGCGGGGGCCCGCAGGGCAATGGTCCCGGGCACAGCAGCAGGTGGAACATGGCCATTCTCCATGGAACATTCTCCAACCCTGTACCTCACTGCCTGGTCCACTGTGAAGACCATTAGTTCTGCTCTCTACTTTTCCTTCTCATCTCCCCTCCTGACATACACCTTCAGGGCCTCCCACAGGAGGGCCTCCAGTGACTGTTCACTCCATCCTCCCACCTTCTGGAGCTTTTTCTATGTATCTGGTCAGGCTTTAATCACAAAATGAACTTTCAAGAGCCCTTGGGATACCGGATTCTCAGGATTCATCCCCGAGTACTTTCTCATTCTGACCCTAAATCTCTCATCTGATTTCTGTGTTGTGGGCTGTTATTATCCCAGTTGGATAAGCGGGTATTTCTGCTCTTTCAGAATTACTTCCTGTCCAGGGGGTTAGTTCTTTCCCATTCTTGCATTGCTTCCTGCTGAATCAGTCCCCTCCTGAACATTTTTCTCCAGTGAATAGCATACTCAAGATTGACATTCCCCCCCCCCCACCTCAGAATACAAATTAGGCCTTAGAATCACAGAATCACAGAACTGTAGGGGTTGGAAGGGACCTCAAAAAATCATTGGGTCCAACCCCTCTGCCAAAGCAGGTTCCCTAGAGCAGGCTGCCCAAGTAGGCATCCAGATGGGCCTTGAATATCTCCAGAGAAGGTGACTCCACAACCTCCCTGGGCAGCCTGCTCCAGTGCTCCTTCACCCTCACCGTGAAGAATTTCTTTTGCATGTCGGTGTGGAACTTCCTGTGTTCTATTTTGCAGCAGTTGCCCCTTGTCCTATCCCCACAAACCACTGAGAAGAGGTTAGCTACATCCTTCTGTCTCCCACACTTCAGGTATTTGTAAATATTGATAAGATCCCCTCCCAGTCTTCTTTTCTCAAGGCTGAACAGACCCAGGCCTCTCAGTCTTTCCTCATAGGGAAGATGCTCCAGGCCCCATATCATCTTTGTTGCCCTCCGCTGGACACTTTCCAGGACATCCCTGTCTTTTTTGTACCGGGGAGCCCAGAACTGGACACAGTACTCCAAAAACTGATCTGACTGTTCTGCTAATCCTACAGGGTCCTCACTTAAGGACTTCATTTCCTTCTTAAAACTCCTAACCTCTCTGCTGGTAAGGGGGGGAGTTCACATAACCTATTTGTCCTTGCCCCACTGGAACCTCCCTAAGAGGATACACAGTTAGTATTAGTACTGTTAGTATCAGGGAAGGCAAAATTCGCAATCTCTCTTCTACATTGTTATAATTCTCTCCAGAACCTAGAGTGCATTCCTTCTCCAGGAACAGTGTTAATTACAGTCCCTGGCTCCCTTCCTGGAGCAGCTGCTGCTGCAGCTAGTGCAATATTAGGATTACAGGGAGCATAACTTGATTCCTCCTCCAAAAATGGAGTCTTATTGTTTACATATACATTTATATATTATAGTTAACTAGATTTGAAGGGGGATGGTGTTGTAGCTGGGCTTGCACCAGTGGGGCAGTGCTCTAGTATTGATGAAGACCAGGAGGCCTCCCACCCCCCTAGGGTGAAATCGGCGTGCTCAGCTCGCTCCCTGAAATGCCTGTACACCAATGCATGCAGCATGGAGAATAAGCAGGAGGAGTTAGGAATCCATGTTCAGTCAAGAAATTATGATCTAGTGACAATTACAGAGACATGGTGGGACAGCTCACATAACTGGAATGGGGTCATGGATGGTTATGTCCTTCTCAGGAAAGACCGGTCAGCAAGGCGAGGTGGTGGAGTTGCTCTTTACATGAGAGAATGACTACATTGTATTGAGTACAGTCCAGGGGCCGATAAGAAGTGAGCTGAGAGTCTGTGGGTGAGAATTAAGGGGCAGGCTGGCATGGGGAATACTGTTATAGGTGTCTACTACAGGCCACCAGATCAGGGTGAAGAAGTTGACAAGGCCTTCTACAGGCAGCTGATAGCAGCCTTGCAATTACATGCCCTGGTTATCATGGGGGATTTCAACTACCCTGACATTGCTGGAAGGCTTACTCAGCCAGCCATCCGCAGTCCAGCAGGTTCCTCCAGTGCATTGATAACTTCCTGATGCAAATGGTGAATGAGCCAACTAGGAGAAGAGCGCTGCTGGATCTTATTCTCACTAACAAGGAGGGTCTGGTTGAAGTGGTGAAGGCTGAGGGCAGACTTGGTTGCAGCAACCATAAGATGACGGAATTCAGGATCTCATGTGGCAGGAACAGAATACCAAGCAGAATCGCAGTCCTGGACTTCAGTAGGGATGACTTTGGCCTTTTCAAGCAATTGCTAGGGGAAATTTCATGGGACAGGGTACGTGAAGGTAAAGGGGCTGTTGTGGTTTAACCCGGCTGGCAGCTAAACACCACACAGCCGTTCGCTCACCCTCCCCCCTCCCTCTCTGGGATGGGGAAGAGAAATGGGAAAGTGAAGCCTGTGAGTTGAGATAAAGACAGTTTATTAAGACAGGAAAATAATAATAATAATAATAATAATAATAATAATGTGTACAAAACAATGCAATCGCTCACCACCCGCTGACCGATGCCCAGCCTATCCCCAAGCAGCCGGTTCCCCCACCTCAACCAGCCACCCCCATATTAATTGTTTAGCATGACGTCAGATGGTATGGAATACCTTTAGCCAGTTTGGGTCAGCTGTCCTGGGTCTGTTCCCTCCCAGCTCTTGCTGCACCCCTAGACTGCCCGCTGGCAGGACAGAGCGGGAAGCTGAAAAGTCCTTGGCTTAGTGTAAGCACTGCTCTGCAACAATTAAAACATCAGCATGTTATCAGCACTCTTCTCATCCTAATCCAAAACATAGCACCCTACCAGCTACTAGGAGGAAAATTAACTCTGTCCTAACTGAAACCGAGACATATATCCACCCCTTATTCCATACCATTTATGTCATGCTCAGTTTAAACCCTTTCCAATGCATTTTAATTAATCACCATTTTCATCTATGGCATATAGAATGTCCACTGAGTTTGCATATTCTGTGACTGACTTCAGGAACCATCTGTCACAGCAGTCTTTTTAGGGCAGAAGAGATGGTGTGTGATTTTGGATTGTCACATGTTGAAGCCCGTTCTTGTTCCATGACATAGCTGTGGTTCTCCATTTCTATCAAAATTCATTCATCATCATCTGCGTGGCTGTTACTGTGATACTATTAATAGGACACTGACATATAGCAATCATGGTAGTGATGACATAAAGTATTATATCATAATTAACATAATACAATTCAACTAATAGGCTATTCTCACCCAGTATCAAATCCCCTTGAGGTACACACTGGACCTCCCCATTCTTTTGCGGTGGCATGGGGCACAGGATATGTTTCCAGTCATCCAGTGGTTGCTTCCACCACTGTAAGTAACCCTCGATCACGAGCCCATTTGTATGTTGCATCTCTACCTTGATGGCCTGAGGTGTCATCGGGCTATGAATAATTCACCCTTATGTTGCCAGTCCAGGTCCACCCGAGCCACTTCAATCTTAGCAGCCTGATCTACCTGCTGGTTCTTTTGATGTTCTTCAGTAGCCCGATTCTTGGGCACATGAGCATCTACATGGTGTACTTTTACAACCAGGTTTTCTACCCGGGCAGCAATATCTTGCCACAATGCAGCAGCCCAGATGGGTTTGCCCCTGCGCTGCCAGTTGTTCTGTTTCCATTGCTGTAACCACCCCCACAGGGCATTTGCTACCATCCACGA
>NC_048925.1:408220-414844 GCF_011077185.1 Oxyura jamaicensis | reverse complement strand
CCATCTAGGAATTTTACTGTGGCAATTCCTACAGCCCTTGGTTACCCGGTAAGAGTGTCTTGCAGGGGGTCCTTAAACTATCACCCACCCACGAATCCTATAGGAATCACTTCGGTCCTTCACCGGCCAAGTCCCTCGCGGGAGATTGGAACCGCGGTTAGAAGACCTCCACACTCGCTTCGGAACCAGGTTCCGTCTCATTCACACTCTTACACACACAGGCAACCGAATCCCACCCAACCGAACAGTATACGCTTAATACTCACGACTCCGTTGTCTTCGTCCGGATCTTCGCGCGCAGAATTACGGGCAAAATACAATGCTGCAGCCGGCAAGGGAATTCAAAAAATCAAATTCTTTGCTTGCCCTTATTCAGGTTCGAAATGGCGTTAGTCCTGACCTGACTCGAGCAGGAGCCACCACAGGAGTGGTGGGGCGCCCCTCCTAGATCAAGTCAGAATTCAGGAACCAAGACCATCCCGGACGAGCCCCCAATTGAGATAAATATTAAAATTCCAAACAGGATTTTAATCAAAGTTTGTGATTTATTAAGTAAATAGAGGCAAGCAAACAGCGCTGGGTGCGCCGGGAGTCTCTGCTCCACCAGGACGCACCACCAAGGACGCTCCACCAAGCTGTTTGCTTGCCTCTATTTACTTAATAAATCACAAACTTTGATTAAAATCCTGTTTGGAATTTTAATATTTATCTCATCTCTGAATGGATGCATTGCATCAAGTAGTCTCTGCTCACTCACACTGACCAAATATAAACATAGATACACAAGTGACATTAGTCTTTTGTAAACCAAAAGAAACACATTTCATGTAGGCCACATTTCTTTTTTCTCTTACTGTACTAGGAAGAAGTGCTTAAAAACTCAGCTTGTTTTCATAGGTAGCAGAAGAATGAAATCCCACACTTGTTTTGAAGAAACATGAGATGGGAAAAAACAAACTTAACCAGTAAGTAGAACTGTTTTGCTTTGTACTAGTACTGGCACTAGAGAACTTGAGCTTGGGAATTTTGAATTTTGCCCAATACCATTTTATTTAGGAGATTAATCTTACTATAGTTTAGAAATTGTTCTAAAAGCTGAGGAACCACCCTTCACTGAGCAAAAGCACAATGTGTCTTTTGGTAAAGCTGAGGGCACGGGATGAGTAGAGTACTCCTAAGCTTCTCCTCAGATCAGGTGGGGATGGCTACACCACAATGTGGTACTACAGGGTTGTGTTTTTAAGCACGTTCCTCATGGATCCAAGTCTCGCTGGTAGTGGATCATGTCAGATGGGAAAGTGAGCATGCATGCAATCCAGCCATCAGCATCTCCACATGAGCTTTTATTTACTTTCCCATTGGACTTCAAAAGCCTCTATCTTTTAGGCTGCCTTGCACCCCCCAGGCTCCTACACCCCCTCGTTCTGTGTTTTTGGTCCTCTTTTCTCCATTCTAAACAGTTGCTTCCCTGAGAACCTTGGTCCTTCTCTGTGGATCATCACAGGAATGCAAAACTGGAGCTGCCACCAGCGTGCAAGGTCAGACACATCCACAACTTTTGGGGAATGTTTTTTCAGTATGTGGTAAACCTGGTTATCATCCAAAAAGGACAGGTCATCATCAAAGGTCTGCAACAAGCTTGCCTCACTTTGTCATTGACTATTTTTTTCTTTCTGGTTAAGTTTTTTAAAATTTTAGCATATTTAGTCTCAGAGGCATCACAAGATCCACTGCAATACTGGAAAATGAGCTCTTCCTTGGTTTCATATCTGAAATCCAAGTCAGTCACATTTAAATGTATTTCTGTTAAGACACATCCTCAATTTTTGCCCTTTTGATTCCTCCTTCCCTTTTTGCTGGAATTCTCCATGTTTGAGGCTGTATTTTGACGGTTCGTCTCCTGCCTAGAAAAAAATGGAGTCTGTTTATCTGGTGACCTCCTCAGTCTTTTAATAGTTGCTTGCATGAAGTCCACTACCTCATCAAACTGAACTGGATAATCCTCTGGCATATTAGCTGCTTGGGAAAGAGAGAAAATGCTTTGTCACATGCCAGTTATCATGAAGAGAAGTTTGTTAATTCGTGGCTCAAAAACATTAGACACATTGCATGCTGCCCTACCCATTACTTCAGACACACAGAAACCAGGAAGAATTTGGAATGGTTTAGATCATAATGAAAAATCATTTGGGGAAAAAGAAATGATATATGTATGTATCTGTAGGTGTCTGCTTATGCTTGATAACACCGTGTAGTGGGTTTACGTGGCAAGGTTTTGGTAGCAGGGGGCCATAGGGGTAGCTTCTGTGAGAAGGATCTAGAAGCTGCCCCATGTTTGGTAAGGGCCCCACTGCTGACCAGAGATGAGCCAATAAGCGATGTTGTTTTACGCCTCTGTGAGAGGATATTTAAGTCAGGTAAAAAAAAAATGCTGTGCCACACAGCAGCTGGGAGAGTGAGAGGAGTGAAGAACAGCCTTGCAGGCGCCAAGGTCAGTGAAGAAGGAGGGGGAGAGGTGCTCCAGGCACCGGAGCAGAAGACCCCTGCGGCCTGTGGTGAGGACCATGGTGAAGCAGGCTGTCCCCCTGCAGCCCATGGAGGACCACGGTGGAGCAGGGTTCCACGCTGCAGCCCGTGGAGGAGACCACGGTGGAGCAGGTGGACCTGCACCAAGGGAGACTGCAGCCTGTGGAAGACCCCTGCCGGAGCAGATTCCGGGCCAGACCTGTAGGCCGTGGAGAGGAGACCACGCAGGAGCAGGTGACCTGGCAGGAGCTGCTGCCCGTGGGGGATCCAGGTTGGAGCAGTTTGCTCCTGAGGGATGGACCCTGTGGTACGGACCCATATCTGGAGCAGTTCTTGAAGAGCTGCTGCCTGTGGAAAGCCCACGACGGATCAGTTCAACAAGACTGCATCCTGTGGGAGGGACCCCACAGCACAGGGGACGAGAGTGACCAAGAAGGAGTGGCAGAGAAGCGCTATAGTCTGACCATAATCCCCATTCCCCCGTTCCCCTGTGCCGCTCGGGGGGAGGAGGTGGAAGAGGGTGGATGGTGGGAAGGTGCTTTTGGTTTCTTTCCTTTGTTTCTCACTTCTGTAGCTTGTTAGTAATAGGTAATAAATCTTACTATCTCCCTACTCTGAGTCTGTTTTGCCCACCACGATAATTACTGTGTGATCTCCTCGTCCTTATCTCAGTCCTTGAGCCCTTTTCATCATATTTTCTCCCTGCTCCTCTTTGAGGAGGGGAGTGAGAGAGTGGTTGTGGTGGAGCTCGGCTGCCCACCCGAGTAAAACCACCACAGTCCTTTTTGGCGCCCAATGTGGGGTTCGATGAATTTGAGATAAGGATGATAGTTGAGAGAAGTAACGGGCAAAACATGGACTGGAAGATTGTTATGAATGTAAAAGTTGTGACGAATTTAAGAAAGCAGTAATTGTGAAGGAATATAACCACCACACACTGGCACATCTTTCAGTATTGAATGAACCCTGTCAAAATCAAGGGAAAGAAAAGCACATCATGATATGAATATTAATCAATGGATGGATGAAGTGGCTGTAGAAAGGTTATACAGCCTCTTCCTAGCAAAGCAGCAAAGGGACAAGGTTTCTTTGATGCAATTTTGTGATTGCAATTGTTAATTGTTGTATTTTCACATCAGCAGTGGTTAGTATTGCCAAAGCCACCTATCAGTAAGGTTTTTGGATAGGACAGAAGGAGGAATTTCCTGGGGTGCCAGGCTGAGATATTATTCCTGGCTGAATGCCTGCTTTTTAATGTTTTTATGATATAATTATTATCAGAGCTTTGGAAAATTATCTTTTGAAAATATGGCCTGATTGCTATCACAGAAACATGGTGGGATGGATCACACAACTGGAACACTGGAATAGAGGGCTACAAGCTGTTCAGGATAGGTGGGGAAGGAGGGGAGGGGGTGTTGCCCTCTATGTTAGGGAAGGGATTGATTGCAAAGAGATGCCTCTGAGAAACAGTGTGGTGGTTTTACCGTGCTAGGCAGTTGAACACCACAACCGCTCTCTCACTCCCCCTCCTCAGATGAGGAGGGGAAGAAGTAAAGGAAAGAACAACTCACGGGTTGAGATAAGGATGATTTAATTAAAGAGGGGGAAAAATATATATATATATATAAAATTAAGGAAATATTATTATTAATTAAACAATTCAACTAAAGGGAAAAAAGGGGAAAGGGGAAGAGGGAGGGGGAAAGGGAATAACTAAACAAAACAAGTAAAGGCTATGTGGAAGTGCAGAGGAAATAAATTACTCTCTACTTCCCACAAATGAGCGATGCTTGACCACGTCCTTGAAGCAGGGCCTCAACGCACGTAGCCGGTGTTCGGGAGGAGGACAGACTTTTTCGCAACGAGAGCCCACCCCTCCCCTCTTCTTCCTTTTTCCACCTTTTATTGCTGAGTGTGACATCATATGGTATGGAATATCCCTTTGGTTGGTTTAGGCCAGCTGCCCTGGTGATGTTTCTTTCTCACTTTTTGCCCACCCCCTAGGAGGGTCAGAGAGAGTCCTGATGCTGTGCCAGCACTTCTCAGCAGCAGACACAACACTGGTGTGATACCACTGCTGTTCTAGCTACAAGTGCAGAGCGCAGCACTGTATGGGCTGCTGCAGGGAAAGTTAACATCCCAGCCAGACCTAGTACAAACAGCCACAGACAGTTTGAGAACTTGTGGGTAAAAGTTAAGGACCACACTGATAAAGAACACCTTGTAGTCAGGCCACCTGATCAAGGGGAGCTTGTGGATGAGGCCTTTTTGCTTCAACTACAAGAAATGTCACGCACACACGCTCATATTGTGATGGGGAACTTCAACCACACAGATGTCTGCTGGAAAAGCTACGCTGCAGGCTGTAAGCAATCCAGGAGACTCCTAGAGTGCATTGAGGATAACTTCCTGGCCCATGTATGAGACAAACCAACCAGAGGAGAAGTGTTATTGCACCTGGTACTCTCCAATGCAGACAAACTCATTAAAGAGGTCAAGACTGGAGGCAGTCTGGGCTGCAGTGACTATGCCCTGATTGAGTTTGTGATCTCGAGGAATATGGGCCTGAGGAAGAGCAAAGTCAGGACCCCGAACTTCTGAAGAGCGAACTTCCAGCTATTTAAAGACCTAGTGGACGAGATCCCCTGGAACACTGTCCTCAGGGACAACGGAGCTGAACAGAGCTGGCAACTCTTTAAGGATGTGTGGTGGTTTTACCATGCTAGGCAGCTGAACACCACAACCGCTCCCTCACTCCCCCTCCTTAGATGAGGAGGGGAAGAAGTAAAGGAAAGAACAAATGAGCGATGCTTGACCACATCCTTGAAGCAAGGCCTCAACGCACGTAGCTGGTGTTCAGGAGGACAGACATTTTCACAACGAGAGTCCACCCCTCCCCTCTTCTTCCTTTTTCCACCTTTTATTGCTGAGTGTGACATCATATGGTATGGAATATCCCTTTGGTTGGTTTAGGTCAGCTGCCCTGGTGATGTTTCCTTCTCACTTTTTTGCCCACCCCCTAGGAGGGTTAGAGAGAGTCCTGATGCTGTGCCAGCACTTCTCAGCAGCAGACACAACACTGGTGTGATACCACTGCTGTTCTAGCTACAAGTGCAGAGCACTCACAGTATGGGCTGCTGCAGGGAAAGTTAACATCCCAGCCAGACCCAGTACAGGATGTTTTCCTTAGAACACAAGAACCCTCCATCCCCCTGAAAGTGAGCAGGGAGGGCAGTAAACCAGGATGGCTGAGCAAGGACCTGTTGGTCAAACTGAGGTGCAAGAAGGAAATGATGGAGTGACTGCAACAGTTAACAATCTTCTCCCTCTTAACCCTTTGTCCATCTCCCCAGTTCTGTCCTTCCTTTTTCTCCCTCTTCACCCTTCTTCCATCTCCCCGGTTCTGTCCTTTCCTTTTCTCTCTCTTCACCCTTTTCCATTTCCCCTCTTTTCCATTTCTAATTTCCCTTTTCTCTACATTCAGCCTTAACGTTTTCCCCCATTTCATCCTTCCCTTTTCTCTCTCTTCTCCCTGTCCCCATTTCCTTTTCTTTCCCCGTGCCCCTTGACCCCTTCCTTTATTCTCCCCCACATATCCCTTTAGTCCTTTCCTTCCCGCCCCCCCACGCATCCCTTGCGCCCTTTTCCTTCCCGCCCCACCACACATCCCTTTTGCCCTTTCTTTCCTCCCCCCCCCACATCCCTTGTGCCCTTTCCTTTCCCCCACTAATCCCTTGCGCCCTTTCCTTTTCTCTCCCCCTGTATCCTCTTTGCCCTTTCCTGTTCTCCCCCCACGTCCCTTTCACCCTGTCCTGTTCCACCGCCCACCGTCCCTTTCACCCTTTCCTGTTCTCCCACCCGCCGTCCCGTTCACCCTTTCATGTTCTCCCACACATCTTGCCTTTTGCCCTGTCTTGTTCTCCCCTCCCTGTCCCTTTCACCCTTTCCTTCCCCCCACACGCCCCTTTCGCCCTTTCCTGTTCTGCCTCCCCCCCCACCCCTTTAGCTCTTTCCTTTTCTCTCCCCCCCGTATCCCTTGCGCCCTTAACTTTTCTCTTCCCGGTGTATCCCTTGTGCCCTTTCCTTTCCCCCCAA
>NC_048925.1:404953-408120 GCF_011077185.1 Oxyura jamaicensis | reverse complement strand
CCCCCCCCCCCCCCCACCCCTTTAGCCCTTTCCTCTCCCCCCCACCCCTTTTTCCTTTTTCCTGTTCTCCACCCCACATGCCCCTTTCGCTCTTACATTTTTCTCTCCCCCCCTTTCCCCTTTCCTTTCCCCCTCCCCCCCGTTTCCTTTCCCCCTCCCCCCTCCCCCCTTTCCTTTCCCCCTCTCCCCTTTCCTTTCCTTTCCTTTCCTTTCCCTTTTTCTCTCTTCTCCTTTCTCCTCCTCACCTTTCCCCTTCCCCCTTCCTTTTCTCAACTCCCCTTGTCTCCTTTCCCCTTTTCTCCTCCCCTTTCCTTTTCCCTCCTCCACTTCCCCTCACCTTTTCCCTCGCCTCCTCACCCCTTTCCCCCTTTCCTTTTCTCTACTCCCTTTTCGACCTTTCCTTTTCCCTCCTTCCCTTTCCCATTTTCCCTTTCTTTTTCTCTCCTCTCCTTTATACTTTTTTTTTCTCTCCTCCCCTTTTGGCCTTGCCTTTTCTCTCCTACCCTTTCACTTTTTTGTCCTGCCTTTTCCCCTTTAATTTTCCCTCCTCACCTTTTCCCTTTCCTTCTCACTCCTCCCCTTGCCTTCTCTCCACCCCCTTCGCCTTGCCTTTTCTCACCTCCCCCTTCCACTTGCATTTTCTCTCCTCCCCTTTCCCCTCCTCCCCCTTCCCCTTGCCTTTTCCCTCCTCCCCTGTCTTTTTCCCCTTTCCCCCCTCTTTTCACCTCTCCCCCCTTTCCCCCTCATCTTCCCCCTCTCCTCCCCTTTCCTCCTTCCCTTCTCTCCTCACCTTTCCCCTCCTCTTCTTTCCCCTTGCCTTTTCCCTCCTACCCTATCCTTTTCCCTCCCCCCTTTCCCCTCTCCTCCCCTCCTTCCCCCATAACCTTTTCCCTTCTACTCTTTCCCCTATCTCTCCTACCCTTTTCCCCTTTCCCTCCTCCCCATTTCCTTTTCCATCCCCCACTTCCCCCCATTTTCATTTTCCTTCCTCACCTTTTCCCTTTCCACCACTCCCCTTTCCTTTTCTGTCCTCCCCTTTCCTTTTCCCTCCCCCCTTCCCCTTGCCTTTTCTGTTCTCCCCCTTCTGCCTTGCCTTTTCTCTCCTCCCTTTTCCCTGTTCCCTTTACTCTCCTCCCCTTTCCCCTTGCATTTACTATACTCCCCCTGCCCTTCCTTGCCCTTGCCCCTTTCACTTCCCCCTTCACCCTTGCCCCTTTTGCTCCTTTCCTTCCCTCCCCCCCCCTTTCCCATTTATCATCCACCCTTTTCCCTTTCTCTCCTCCTCTTTCCTTTTCTCCCCCCTTTCTCTTCTCCCCACTCTCTCAGGGGAGGGTCCCGGTCGTCAAGAAATAAAGTATATAAACCATACTATGTGACTAGTAGGTGCGCTCCTGCTTGTGGGACGTCCGCCATTGCAATTACAAATAAATTACTACTTCACTGAGATCCTCACCTGAGCCTAAGTTATTGGCTACAGTGTTTCTCACACCATTTCCCCCCTCCCCTTCCCCCCCTCTGTTTTCCCCCATCCCCCCTTCCACCTTTCCCCCCTCCCCCTTCACCCCCATCCCCCCCTTCCCTTCCCCCCCTCCTCCCCCTTCCCTTCCCCCTTGTCTTTGTTCAAACTCAGTTGCTCCTTGGCTCTTGTCCAGCCGCAGGACCAGTTTTTACCAGTTTAAGATAGGCTCACACTCTTATTAGGAGACTGACCTTGGTAAGGGGCCCAAGGCTTCTTGCTTTAGTTAATTTGCACAATGCACCATAGTTAGCAAAGACACTAAGTAGCATCCTAGTTTAATGCCGTCAGCGCTCTATCTCTACTTGATGAGATTCTCCTAACTCCCTCTCTCACAAGCAATGTGTGATGTTGTGCTAAGAAATTATGTCTATGTAGGAATATACACTTCAGTGAAGCAAATATGCAGAGTATGTACCATATGTCAAAAGGTAAATAAAAAGGTCATCTGTAACCCACCTAGAGGGGGATGGGAGCCAGGGATTTGACCTTTCCAAAGTATACAGGTAGACTTTACTGAGTTACCTAAAGTAGGGAGACTTAAGTACTTGTTTGTCCTAATTGACCACGTGATTGGATGGGTGTAAGCTTTCCCCTCGGTATCTGCCACTGCGAACACGGTGGCTAAGGTATCACTGGAGCAAATAGTCCCTAGATATGGGATAGTTGAAAACATTGATTCTGATCAAGGAAGTCATTTCACTTCACAAGTACTGCAAGGGTTAATGCAGGCCTTAGAGATTGAGTGGGATTTTCACACCCCCTGGCACCCCTCCTCTTCTGGGAAGGTGGAGTGAATGAACCAGACATTAAAGAAGCAATTGACTAATTTAGTGTTAGAAACCCAACTTCCTTGGGTAAAATGCTTACCTTTAGCACTCCTACAGGTTCAAACAGCACCAAGAAAGGATATAGGAATTCCACCACATGAAATGCTGTTCTGATTACCCTATCTGGGCAGAAGGGATGAGATACCACAATTCGAAACAAGAGAGTTTTCTTAAGAACTGTATTCTGGGGTTGTCCTCTTCTTTGTCATCTCAGGACCCAGGGCTTGCTGGCTCAAACCCCACCTTTGGAATTCCCCATTCACCACCATCAACCAGGGAATTGGGTCCTGATTCGGACCTGGAAAGAATCAAGGCTGCAACGTGAATGGGAAGGATCATTCCAGATACTCCTCATCACTGAAACATCTGTAAGAACTGCAGAAAAGGGGTGGACTCACTTCACATGGGTAAAAGCATCCTCCAACCCTGATACTTGGAAGACAGATTTGACAGATGACCCTCTAAAAGTTAGCATTAGAAGAAAAGAGACATGAATATGACAGAGGAGACTGGTGATTGGGCAAATGGACTGTCCTATACTGAATTAGAGTGTCCTCAGGACAGAGTATTGGTCTTTTTAATAATCTGCTTCCTTGCTTTTGGTATAATCCTGTGTAAACCAAGGTACATGGAGTTCTGGTAATAATTCTGTAAGCTAACCTGTTATTTTCACAGAATCACAGAATAGTCTAGGTGGGAAGAGACCTCCAAGATCACCGAGTCCAACCTCTGACCTAACGCTAACAAATCTTTCCACTAAACCATATCCCTAAGCTCTACATCTAATTTTTTTTTTCTTTTTTTTTTATTTTTAATCTTTT
>NC_048925.1:396965-404853 GCF_011077185.1 Oxyura jamaicensis | reverse complement strand
GGGGGGGTCTGGATCAGGCCCTGCTGCTCTGCGCCCTGGGGACCATCTGAAGGGAAACCACTGCTCGGTGATGGTGGCTCCCAGCACCCCGAGCTGAGCCCCGGCCCCGTGGCTGGTGCTGGGATTTTGGCAACAACAAAAGGAACAGAAATGCTCGGTGCTGGGGCTCGCCAAAGCAGAGCAGCTGAGCTGCCCCCCCTTTGAGCCACCACTCTGCCCCGCCTGATGCAGACCCCCTGCGATTTATTGCCTCTGCTTCTTCCCCGCTGCTGCGTCTCACGGCTGGCCGAGCTGCGTTAGGCATCACCCCGGCACGAACAGCTTCTCCGCTTCCCCTTTTCCTCCCTGCCAGGCCCCCACCGAGCGCCGTCCCTCGCCTGAAAACCAGAGCCGCCGGTGGGGCTGCGCAAGCCGAGGTTTATTGGTCACAGTGAGAACCCAGCAAAAGCACGGTCCCTTCTCCAGCCACCCCTCCACCACCGACACCACGGAGCTGTCGGGTTTCCAGCCGTGCTCGGTGCAGCTGAGGAGGGTGGCGGTGGCCAGGGTGGTGCCACACGAGGCACCAAACGGTGGCTTCTTGGTGCTCGAAGAGGCAAGCTGGCTCCATCGCTCCCCCTGTACTGGCCATGGTGGTGTTCATTTTGTCTTCCCCCACTCCAAGAGCAAAGCCCGGGGCTGCAGGTATTCTGGCCTCTTGTGCTTTTTTCAAGGTTTGAAGCGTATCTGAGAGTCGCATCCTCTTGTCAAACAGAAGCGGGGAGCAAGGAAATTCCTGCCAAGCAACCAGCCCCACTGAAAAAATAATAAATAATAATAATAATAATTAAAAAAAAGAGAGAGGGAAAGAAACCTCCCTCCTTTCCAACAGGGGTAAAAAAAAAAAAAAAAAAAAAAAAAAAAAAAAAAAAAAAGAAAAATCCAAGCCAACCCCATTTAGCCATTTTGAAATGCTAAAAAGGACTGAGTATCCAACAGAAGGACCAGTCCAAATAATTGAATGTCCAAATTGTGGGACATAGCGTTGGGTCAGTTTGGAATTGACCCACCTAGTGGGGTGAATTAAATTGTCCGAACTACGGGCTTTTGGAGGGAAATTGGTAAATTGATTCTGTAAATAGAAGTCACATCTCTGTGGAGGTGGGTAGGTTTTGGCTGGAAAAAGATATTGAGGACTTGGGAAAATGTTGGCATACATGATCTTAGTGAATGTTGTCTTTACCATTGGCGCTCAGAGCAACTTACCGGACAACTCACTGCCCGAAGACTCCCATAATTTATTCTGTGTTTTAGCCAACGAGAATAAGTCAGGTGTATAATCTCACTAACTGCTGGGTATGCGGAGGGCCAAAAGGGAAAAATTCATGGCCATGGGTCTCCATTCCCTCGGCACCTAAGTAGTTGGTTACCAACCAAATTGCAAGTGAATAAAACAGAGCCCTGAGAGAACCCTGATGTGCCTCCTTGGCCAATTCATTATCCAAGAAAGGCAGTTTATTGCATAAGGAGTAATCAGACTGATGGTGCATTCCTAGGACACGGCTCATGTAACTGGACTCTTCAGTAAGGACTCGACCCACTTCCAGTGAATAATAGAAGAAGCAGCAATCCCAGAAACCACCATCTATTGTATTAACTTAAGCACCAGTGGAATTGGATAAATCAATCTGGGTGTGTAGTGACATTTGAGGAATACTGGTCCTCAACGTATCTTACCAATATTGCCAATAGCAATGAAGCAGTCAATTGCTCATCTGAAGATGGGGCTTGGAGATGCAGTAATACCCGGTACAATCATCGTACCCAGACGTTGCATACCTTGGGTTCTGGGAACATGACTTAATTCTACATACCAGATAAAAATAACCCAGATGATTTATTACCTAGGGGACCTGTTGCATTGAAAGGGCACTATTGGATATGTGGGAGCCAAGCTTATAGAGTGCTTCCTATTAATTGGACAGGTACTTGTTATGTTGGACTTATCGGACCACTATTCTTTCTGATAACAGAACTTGAAGGTAAAAGATTGGAAATCCAATTATGTGATGACCTTAAAGGAGAAAAGAGGTCAATAGATACATCCCTAGCTTCTGGAAGTAACCAGAAATGGGGTAAAGATGAGTGGCCTCCAGAGAGAGTTATCCAACATTATGGGCCAGCCACTTGGAACCCAAATGAGGTGGTTTCAGGAGCTTGGGAGCCAATATACAACCTAAATCTCATCATAGGGTTGCAGGCAGTATTTGAAATCATTACCAATCAAACTGCCAAGGCTCTTGACTTGCTCGCTGATCAAGCCACCCAGATGCGAGCTGCAATAATACAACGTCTGGTGGTCCTTAATTACTTACTAGCAGAAAGAGGAGGTGTCCATGGAAAGCTGAATGATTCAAGTTGCTGTCTTAAAATTGATGATAATGGGAAAGTCGGTAAAGAAATTACAAAGGGAACTAGAAAACTAGCTCATGTACCCATACAGACCTGGAAGGGCTTAAATCTGGAATGGAACATCTGGTCTTGGCTCCCAGTACCAGCATGGGTAAAACAGTTACTATTTTATTTGTTGTTCGGATTCATCTTATGATGATGCCTTGTTTAATCTCTTTTATGATTAAGTTAATTTGAAAAACAGTAAATGAAGTCCTAAACTCCATTAAGATAGTAACTATTAATAGTCAAACAGAACAGATTCTGCTACTAATCCAGGATCTACCAGTCAAAACTGGATTTATAATAATTGAATAAAATGCAAAAACAACAAGATAGAAAGAAAAGAGAAAGGAAATGTAAGAAAGAGTGTTTTTGTGGTTTTGCAAAGAGATGTTACATTGTTTAGGAGGAAGAAATGTGGTATTGAGATATGCTTGCAGTGATAAGAAAGCTTACCAGACAACCAGACTCCTTAGTGCAATTAGGCGAAAATCACGGTGTCAAGTCAAGTCAGATAAGGGAAAAAACATTACCACCTCACAGAGTAAAAAAAAAAAGTCAAAAGAAACTTGAAAAATAACAGTCTGGCAACTGAAAGTCATGTATTATCTGTGAAGTGTCAGGATAGGTTGCAAATCTGGACTCCCCAGTCAATGGGGAAACAGGGGAGGGTCCCGGTAATCGAGAGATAAAGTATATAAACTGTACTGTGACTAGTAGGTGCGTTCCTGCTTGTGGGATGCCCGCCATTGCAATCACGAATAAAAATGCTACTTCACTGAGATCCTTGCCTGAGCCTATGTTATTGGCTACAGACTGTTTCTCACACTCTTTTTATTTCCTTTTTTCTCTTTTCTTGCCTTCCCCCTTCTCTTTTCTTTTTTCCCCTCACCTTTTTTTCCTTTCCCCCCTTTCCCCCTCCTCCTTCCCCTTTCCTTCCCCCCTTTACCTTTTTATTTTTCTCTCATTACCCTTTCTTCTTTCCTTTTCCCTTTCCTTCTCCCTTTATCTTTGTTTTCCATATCCTTTTTCACTTCTTTTATTTCCTCTTCTTTCCCTTTTCCATTTCTCTTTCCATTTTCCCTTTCATTTCTATATCTACTTTTTTCCTTTCCTTTTCTATATTTTCCCATTTCACTTTCCTTTCATTTTCCTCTCTATTTCATTCTCTTTATCGTTTTCCTCACCCCTTTCTCCTTTTCCTTCTTCCCTTTCATCTAATTTTCCTTTTCCTGTTTTTCTCCCTTTTCCTAACACTTCTCTCTTTCCGGCCTCCCCGCTCACACTCACGCACCTCATGCCTGCCGCCCGGGGACGACAGCTCCCTCTAGCCCTGTTCGGCCCGGCCCGCGTGGGACGGAGGGCAGTGTCCGGCTGGGCCGCCGCCGTTGCCCATGGCCCTGCCCGCGGGCGCAGCTTCGCAGAGAGGATGCCCGTCGCCCCCGGCTCCCGCGGCGGGGCTCTGGGTGCGGCTACCGCTCAGAGCCCGCCCTTTGCCCCCTGCCTGTTTTCCCCACCGGACGCGGAGCACGTCCAGGCGCTGGCGCTGCCCTAGCACTTCATTGGGGCTGGGGGCCACCCTGTGCCCCCTAGGAAGGGTACCCTCCCCGGTCCTCTCGCCCCGCCACGGCCCCCGTCTCACCCTCACCTCCGAGATGGTCTCGTCGGATCAGAGATGGACATCTACACTAGGGACCTGAGCGGCCGGGCGGGCGATGCATGTGGGTCAGGTCGGGGTCCGACCGCTGGGACTGTCTTTGCGCGGGGGAGACATGAGGAAGGGGGGCAGGATCGCAAGTCGAAATAGAGGCAGAGGGAACCGCAAGTACAAGCCCCGGCGGCCTCCCCTGCTGCGGGTTCTGTGGCCACGGCAGGAGCAGCGCCTCGGGACCTCTGCCCGTTCCGGCCCCGGATCCGTGTTCAGCAGTGGCGGGAGTGGCCCGAGACGCGGGGAGCACCGCCTGGCAGCGGGAGCTGGCTCTGGGTGCCGCTCTTGGGACCCTGCCTGGAAATCTGAAAAAGACACTCCATGAACAACTGCAGGTACTCAGATGAAGACATCAGGGCTCCTATAATGCCAGCTGGACCAGCACCGCGGGGAGCTGTTCACCGCTCGGACACGCACGCAACGGCAGGAACAAAAAAAATGTAACTGGGAAAAAAAAAGCAGCTACGGAGCAGAGGAAAAAAATAAAATCACACCACCCCCTCTCGGCCTGCTAGGAGAATCGGAGGTCGGCGCTAGGATTTGTAGGGCAGGTAGCAGCAGCAGCCAAGCTTCCTCCTCCAGATCGGGGGTCCCGTCGCGACGAAAGCTTAGATCCAAACTTGGAGCGGCGGGAGGCCAGCCGGTGATGGATAGCGCCCGCTCCGACTGCCCCGGCTGTGCCTGGGTGCTCCCCAGGCGCCACCGGGTCTCCACAGGCGGGCGCGCAGGATGAGGCGCAGGGGGGCGCCGCACGCGCGGGCAGAGCCGGACGCGCTCGGACCGCAGATGGATTTATAGGGTCCTTTGGTAGTGACGCGCTCTCCACTGATTCGCTTTTAGACCCAAACACACGCTGTCCCCCTGCATCGGACCTCGTGGAGCCTCCAAATATCTCCCGGATGAAGTCACCCGCCCAGTGCGTTGCGCGGCCGCCGACTCAGTGCCGCGGCACCCGCTGGTCCCGCGGCGGCTGTGGTAACCCAACACCGTGCCGCAGCGGCGGCGGCACGGCCTCCTCAGCGCCGCTGCTGCGCACTGCCGCCGTGGCCACTGGTGGGGAGGCCGCCCCCTCCTCGTCCCTCGCCGGCCGCAGGTGCCGTCGGCGTGGGAGCGGGATCCCCAGAGGCACCCGCGCTGCCCTGCGCTGTACGGACCCTGCGCGGAGGGGCAGCGGTTGGACTCGCTGGAGTCTGCTGGAAAGTCGTTGTAAACAGTTTACAGCCCTACACCGTGTATTTATGACTCACCCAGTTTTCCGGAAGTATGAAGTCCTCATGTCGCTGGTGCTATGAAATCGACTCGGCACAGCCTGGGTGGGCGGCTGGGGAAAGCACAGGGATTGTGCGCTGGCCAATAAACCTCTCTGTCTGCCTTTTATTATTATTATTATTATTGTGTTGTTTTTTTTGTTTTGTTTTGTTTTTAGCTTTGGGATTTTGGGTGTGGCGGGGGCAGGAATGGGGCATGGGAGCCTCACCCTGGGCATGGCCGGGCCGGTGGCAGAGCTGTCACTGAAGGCTGCAACCTGGCTGCCGATTTCTTTCAGCCTCCTCTCCCCGGGCTGTGTGTGCAGCATCTGGAGGGAGCTTGCTTTTCTTCATCTGTGTGAAATGTGAAGATGCCTCTGAACAGACAGGTCTGGTGGGGATCTCAGGCCAGAGAGTGCAAAGAGGGTCATAGGTACCTCATTGGGTGAAATGGAAGTGAATTCCCTGCACCTTCTGCAATTAGCAATGAAGGCTTTTGAGTTGTATTCATCTCAAATTTAAAGAGGTCGGCTAATGTTGTCCCAGAGGATTGCTAATGTTGTCCCAGAGGACTGGAGGCTTGCCAATGTGACTCCCATCTACAAGAAGGGCTGTAAGGAGGACCCGGGAAGCTACAGGCCTGTCAGCCTGACCTCGGTTCCAGGGAAAGTTATGGAGCAAATCATCTTGGGTGAGATCACATGGCACTTGCGTGGCATCCAGGGGATCAGGCCCAGCCAGCACGGGTTCACGAAAGGCAGGTCATCCTTGTCCAACCTCATCTCCTTCTATGACCATGTGACCAGACTGGTAGATGAGGGAAAGGCTGTTGATGTAGTCTACTTAGACTTCAGCAAAGCCTTTGACACGGTCTCCCACAGTATTCTCCTTGGGAAACTGGCTGCCCATAGCCTGGACAGGTATACTGTCTGGGTAAAGAACTGGCTGGAGGGCCATGCCCAGCAGGTAGTGGTTAATGGAGTTAAGTCCAGCTGGCGTCTGATTACAAGTGGTGTCCCCCAGGGATCGCTACTGGGGCCTATCTTGTTTAATATCTTTATTGATGACCTAGATGAGGGGATTGAGTGTACCCCCAGTAAGTTTGCAGACGACACCAAGTTGGGAGGTAGTGTTGATCTGCCTGAGGGTAGGGTGGCCCTTCAGAGGGATCTGGATAGGCTGGATTGCTGGGATGAGGCAAATGGGATGAGGTTTAACAAGGCCAAGTGCCAGTCCTGCACTTTGGCCACAATAACCCCATGCAGCGCTATAGGCTTGGCTAGAGCTTAGGAAAAAAAAAGAGGGTTTATGATCTTTGGAAAAGAGGGCAGACCACTTAGAAGAATTATAAGGATGCTGTAAGGATGTGTAGGGACAAAATTAGAAAGGCCAAAGCTCATCTGGAGCTCAATCTGGCTACTGCTGTTAAAGATAACAGAAAATGTTTTTATAAATACATTAACACGAAAAGGAGGACTAAGGAGAATCTCCATCCTTTACTGGATGCCGGGGGGAAACTTAGTGACGAGAGAGGAGGAAAAGGCTGAGGTGCTTAATGCCTTCTTTGCCTCGGTCTTTACCAGCAAAACCAGTTGTTCTCTGGATACCCAGTACCCTGAGCTGCTGGAAGGGGGTGGGGAGCAGGATGTGGCCCTCACAAACCACGAGGAAATGTTTGGCGACCTTCTACAGCACTTGGATGTACGCAAGTCGATGGGGCCAGATGGGATCCACCCGAGGGTACTGAGAGAACTGGCAGAGGTGCTGGCCAAGCCGCTTTTCATCATTTATCAGCAGTCCTGGCTATCGGGGGAGGTCCCAGAAGACTGGCGGCTAGCAAATGTGACAAGAAGGGCTGGAAGGTAGACCTGGGAAACTATAGGCCTGTTAGTTTGACCTCAGTGCCAGGGAAGCTCATGGAGCAGATTATCTTGGCTGTCATCACATGGCACTTGCAGGGCAAGTAGGCAATCAGGCCCAGTCAGCATGGGTTTATGAAGGGCAGGTCCTGCTTGATGAACCTGATCTCCTATGACAAAGTGAAATGCTGGGTGGATGAAGGAAAGGCTGTGGATGTGGCCTACCTTGATTTCAGTAAGGCTTTTGACACCATTTCCCACAGCATTCTCCTCAGGAAACTGGCTGCTCATGACTTGGACTGGCGTACGCTTCATTGGGTCAGAAACTGGCTGAGTAGCCGGGCCCAGAGAGTCGTGGTGAATGGAGTTAAATCCAGTTGGAGTCCAGTCCCTAGTGGAGTCCCCCAGGGCTCAGTACTAGGGCCAGTTCTCATCCAGATGATCTGGATGAGGGGATCAAGTGCACCCTCAGTAAGTTTGCAGACGACACCAAGTCAGGTGCATGTGTTGATCTGCTCGAGGGTAGGAAGGCTCTGCAGGAGGATCTGGAGAGGCTGGACCGATGGGCTGAGGCCAACTGTATGAAGTTCAACGAGGCCAAGTGCCGGGTCCTGCACCTGGGGCACAATAACCCCAAGCAG
>NC_048925.1:393428-396955 GCF_011077185.1 Oxyura jamaicensis | reverse complement strand
TTGTTAGTGTTAGGTCAGAGGTTGGACTCGGTGATCTTGGAGGTCTCTTCCAACCTAGACTATTCTGTGATTCTGTGATTCTGTTTGTCTAAGGGATTTTTTTTCATGAGATTCTTGATGTCTTCAGGATATAAAAGGTGGTAGAAAATGAGTTTTTACTTTACAAGCCAAACAAAATGGACTTGTTTTGCAGCAGGGCCTACAGGCATGCCTGTATTGCTTTTTTAAAAAGAAGTACACAAGAATGGGGCTGCTAGCTTTCTCTACTGCTTACAAACTTTATTGAGTAGCCTGACTTTGGGCTCATGTATTTATGAATGGTGATGTGAATTGATGAAGGAGTGGGCTAGGGAGAACACTGAAGCATGGTTGTGAGACACTATTTGGTTTCATTTCCAGTGGCCTAGCTGACAGTACTTGAAGGTGTGAAATGATATATTCTCAAACAGAACTGAACAAAGGGTTGTCTTGAGGGCTTTATGATAGTTTTAAAACATAATTATTTTAAGGAACTTAATACAGACGGTTGCCTGAGGAATCTTTGTCAAAACTACTAAATTTTTCTTTATGCATATCAAAACTTTGAACTTGTTGTGCAGCCAGAATGTGAACAGAAGTAATCACTGAGCAGCTGGCTTGCTCTAAATTCAGTTCCTACCTTATAGTGGGTAGCTTGTGTGGGCTTATAAAAAATAAAAATAAAAAAATAAAATAAAAGTTGTGTATCAGCACAACAGCTTGCAATACTGTTGTAGTGTGCTTGTTTTGACTCGTTAAAACTTGGACTTGAATTAGTTTCTTGAATTTTGAGACATCAAGCAGGGATAGTTTTATCAATTAATGACAAAGTGATTTTGATATTTACTTCTTAATTTTGTAGTTTATGATGGGAAAAAGAAACTAATGGGATAACTGAGAAAATACCCAGATAAGCTAATTATCTACTGTAAAGACCTTAGAGTATTTAATTTCTACCTGAGATACACAAAAGAAGGGGAAGTAAAAAGAGAAAGTATAGTAACTTCATTTGTGTTTTTCCTCTTTTTAAGCCTGTTGTTGGGTGTTAATTTCTTCATTGGGGATGAAAGAAGGATGTAGTTCCCTCTGAGAGTTCCCTTTAATTTGAAGTGTTTTCTGAGAGAGAGTAGAAGACTTGGGTGTTTTTTAAACTAACCTTATTAAATAACATATGTATAGCTATTAAAAACCATGTGCACTAGCTCTTTGAAGAAAAGTGGAGCTTGAGAGTATTATAATATAATTAGCTTCAGCTTAGGCAAACTTGTAAAGCTATTCTGTGTTTTCACGATACTATTTTACTACGTTATGAACTTCAGCCTTGCTCATATGGAATCATTTACTTTTCTAATAATTTGAGTTCTTTTGATGGGTTAATCTGAACTCCAAACTAGGAGTGTTTCTAGCTTTAATGAGAGTCATTCTGTAAGTTGAACACGTATAATGCTTCTGTGTTGGGTCTGTCTGGGATGGAGTCACCTTTCCCTGCAGCAGCCCACACAGTGCTGTGCTCTGCACTCATAGCTGGAACAGCACTGGTATCACTCCAGTGTTGTGTCTATTGCTGCATAGTGCTGGCACAACATCAGAACTCCTTCCAGGCCCCCAAGAGCCAGCAGGCTGGGGGTGGGCAATTGATGGGGAGGGGACATCACCAGGGCAGCTGACCTAAACCAACCAAAGGGATATTCCATAACACCTGATGTCACACTCAGCAATAAAAGGGGGGCTCTCATGGGGGAGGGTCTCTCCTGAACAACCGGTACGCGTTTTGAGGCCCTGCTTCCCGGGACGTGGCCGAACATCACTCGTTGATGGGAAGTAGAGAATAACTTTTTTTTCTTTCTCTCTGTGCTTCCGCGCGGCCTTGTTCTTTCTTTTGTTTCTCTTTCTCCCCATTCCCCTTTCCTTAATTAAATCATTCTCATCTCAAACCTCGAGCTCTTTGTGTTGTCTTTTCTCCCCCTTCCTCTTTGAGGAGGGGAGGAGTGAGAGAGCGGTTGTGGTGGAGCTCGGCTGCCCACTCGAGTAAAACCATCACAGCTTCTCATGGAGTCAAGTAGGTATATTGTTCCGCAGACAAGGGAGAAGGCTTTCCAAAAGTTACTTTTCAGCTGTTGGGGATAGAACCCATGGAGCAATCTTGTTTAAAACCTGGTAGAGAGGTATGTTGTTTACACTTTTTATTAGTCTGTTTGGGTGTTAGTTTTTGGTTCTTTTCTAGATCATCAGTGGCATAATTAATCATAGCCAGACTCCTAAGCTGCTTAAGTGCTTGTTTTTGTCCTCTTATGCATCAGCTGCCCCAAATAACACAGGCAAGTGTTTTTATATTATTAGGTTGTATTTGTTGCATACTGTTAGTTCTTTAAGCAGTCTGGGACACTTAGTAGCTGAGTTTGCACTTCCCTTATGACTTTGTCTGGTTAGCAGTTTGCCTCTGAAATTTCTAACAACGCATGACAAACGAAAAATGACTTATTTCTAAAAATCTCTAAATCATCTACGATTGATCTTTGTGTACTTCAGTGTAGTTGCACAGAAATTTTCCAAGTAAGAGGAGTATGTTTGGATTGAATACTAACTGTTCAGTATATGCAAATGCTTTTCATGTGCTTCTGCCCAGAGTAGTCTCATCTAGAAAATATTTTGCTTACCTTATTGCAGTGTTCTGTACCATTACTGTGAACCAAACTTCATTATTTTTTAAATTATTATCTTTAAATTATTATCTTAATTTTTTAATTTAAATTATTACAGTTGCAGTGGCAACTGACAGAAACAATTTCCTTTTTTTGCTCTTTGCAAACAATCTGCTTCTCCAAGACATCTACAAAAAATATATAGGTTTGCATAATGAGGTTTTTAACCTGATTCTTGCTGCACCGGGAACACCTGCCTCCTTTTGCAAAAGGATGTTTTGATGTACCCATGGTGTTAAAAGGACGCTTATCAAAATATTTCACACAATTACAAAACTGTTGAGGTTAGATGAAAATTCTGGAAATCAGCTAGTTGTGTGCTTGTCCATCTCTTCCTCTCTATTGCCCTGCACTGCTCAGAGTAGGCTCAACTACAGCAGGTTCTCCAGGGCCACATCCAGTTCGATTTTTAATATCTCCAATGACAGAGACTCCATGACACTTTTGGACAAGCTGTTTTGTTATTTGACCATTCTCATAGTAAAGTTTACTCTTAGGTTTAAATGGAATATGCTGTATCTCAACTTGTGTATGCTGCTGTTTGTCATGTCACTAGATACCTCTGAGAGTCTAGCTCCATCTTCTTTACTCCCTGCTTCCCCCATTCATTCCTAATCAGTAGTTTATATATATTGATGAGATCCCATACAGCTTTCTCCCCAGCCTGAGTGTTCCCAGCATTCAGTCTCTCATATCTGGTGCTTCAACAAGCCCTTAGTTGGCCTTGTTGGGACCCACCCTCTTTAATATCTTTATTGATGACTTGGATGAGGGAATTGAGTGCACCCTCAGTAAGTTTGCAGACAA
>NC_048925.1:379805-393328 GCF_011077185.1 Oxyura jamaicensis | reverse complement strand
GGGTAGGAAGGCCCTGCAGAGGAACCTGGACAGGTTGGATGGATGGTGTGAGAAACACTCTGTAGCCAATAACTTAGGCTCAGGCAAGGATCTCAGTGAAGTAGCATTTTTATTCACGATTGCAATGGAAGGCATCCAACAAGCAGGAGCGGACCTACTAGTTACATAGCACAGTTTATGAAGGGAAAGAACAACACGACTCCAGGCTGGTGTGTAGCTGAAGCACTTTATTGTCTAACCCATCTACTTATATAGGCTTAGTGTATCTACATGCTTTTATCACACAACTTGGCAAAGTTTGCTTGTGTGCTGTTATTATTGTTCACAAGGCGATCGATCGCACAGCAGCCATATCTCCTTTTCGTGTACTGATGAGCAACAGGCCAGACTGCACCTATTGTTTTTGACCTTCTTGTCTTCCAGTTATACCTCCTTTATCTTCAGGCTACGTGACTTTCGCCTCATTCTGCATTTTCCTTTTCTCACTTCATCTCTGTGTCTAACATACTCCACATACTTTCTGACCGATTTCCCACAATTCCCCCTCTTTTTGTTTCTAACAGCCAAGCTGATTGCATTGAGCGCAAAAGCATTCTTTGCAAGCATTGAAACAAGCATGGTACAACTAACAACAGGGTGAAAGTCACATGCAGAATTATGATTGTAAAATAGCGTGCCTACTAGAATCTACATCAGTCAACAAGCCACTAAGCACTAGGGATGGTGCTTCGCCACGATGCTGCTTCTCACTCGCACAGCACAATCACACACTCACACAAAGAGGCCTCTTGCACTTTTCATTCATACCACAAGAAAATATCACTTAAAATAATTTGTCCGCGGCTTCAGGAGGTCCTTGTCTACTCCCGTGGTGAGCGGCTGAGAGTGGAGACACCTCTGAGGAAAATGCTCGGGGTGCACCTAGGGGTGTCCATTCCACAGTCGATCCCACAGCCGAGCAGAGCTGCTCCTGGCACAAGGAACGATGCTATTATAGTTTTGTATAATTACACCAAAGTGATGCATTGCGATAAGGAGCGAGCGTGACATTGACAATTTGTTTCATGGTTTGGTTTTTGCCCATGTAATTGAACCTTACACATGATGTGGCTGTTACACTTCCCAGGATATCTAATTCCTGTGGCTCTAGGGGCGCTCAAACCGGAGAAACGCAGCAGCCGGCGGCGGGGCGGGCAGGCGGGCGCCCAGAGCTGACAGCGGGGCGGGCGGCGGCACTGGCGATGCTGATGGCCGCAATCGCATCGAGCGCAGAGTGGCTGCTATGGGTAGGGATATCGTCTCTGCCTCTATTCCCAAGTCTGTCAGGTTTGCTTTCTCTAGCGGTACGCAGTCACCACTTTTTATTTCACCTGCTTGCGTAGCCTATGTGGCCGCTGTCTGTACCCTTTTTTTCCACTTGCCATGATCTCAGTGTCTCAGTTGCGAAGCGCCAGGTAGTCATCACCTCAGCAGCTGTTATATCTCCCCCCGAGGCAGCGTCCCATAGTGTTGTCCCAGCATTTTCCCAAGTTTGTAAATCAAACACCACCAAAACCGTCAACGAGGCACCATTTTTTTTGTAAAAACTTTAACAGTAGTTTCAGCTTATATGAGTCATATTTTGTCCCTCTTTTTTCTAAGAGTTTGCTTATCAATTTCACTATCGCCTCTTCCCCGGCCGATAGATTTGCCCCCATTTTTCTTCTCGCTGCTCACCTGGGGATAGGCGTGGATCCGGATGGGGAAGCTGCAGTCCATCTGTCAGCTTGATTCGTTCAGCGGGGTTCCCTTCAGACGCTATGCCTGCGCTGTCTGTCCGTATCTATCCGTATCACGTCGGGGTCACCATTTGAAGGGAAAGAACAGCACAACTCCAGGCTGGTGTGTAGCTGAAGCACTTTATTGTCTAACCCATCTACTTATATAGGCTTAGTGTATCTACATGCTTTTATCACACAACTTGGCAAAGTTTGCTCGTGTGCTGTTATTATTGTTCACAAGGTGATCGCACAGCAGCCCTATCTCCTTTTCGTGTACTGATGAGCAACAGGCCAGACTGCACCTGTTGTTTTTGACCTTCTTGTCTTCCAGTTATACCTCCTTTATCTTCAGGCTACGTGACTTTCGCCTCATTCTGCATTTTCCTTTTCTCACTTCATCTCTGTGTCTAACATACTCCACATACTTTCTGACCGATTTCCCACAAGTTTATATGCTTTTTTTGTTTTGTTTTTCTCAAAGGCCGGGACCCTTCCCTGTTTCCCCATTGACTGGGGAGTCCAGGTTCATAACCTATCCTATGCTTCACAGATAATACATGGCTTTCAGTTGCCAACCTGTTATTTTTCAAGTTTCTTTTGACTTTTTTTACTCTTTGAGGTGGTAATGTTTTTTCCCTTATCTGACTTGACTTGACACCGTGATTTTCGCCTAATTGCACTAAGGAGTCTGGTTGTCGTCTGCGTTTTACAAGTTTGTCTGGTAAGCTTTCTTATCACCGCAAGCATACCACATTCCTTCCTCCTAAACAATGTAACATCTCTTTGCAAAAACACAAAAACACTCTTACAATGGACAGAGGACAATGGGATTAGGTTCAACATGGCTAAGTGCTGGGTCCTGCACTTTGGCCACAACAGTCCTATGCAATGCTACAGTCTTGGGGCAGAGTGGCTCGAAAGCTATGCAGAGGAAAAGGATCTGGGGGTGCTGATCGATGCTCGCCTGAACATGAGCCGGCAGTGTGCCCAGATGGCCAAGAAGGCCAATGGCATCCTGGCTTGTATCAGGAATAGTGTAGCCAGCAGGACCAGGGAGGTGATTGCCCCCCTGTACTCTGCTCTGGTGAGTCTGCACCTCAAGTACTGTGTTCACTACAAGAAGGACATCGAGGCCCTGGAGCATGTCCAGAGAAGGGCTATGAAGCTGGTGAAGGGTCTAGAACACAGGTCTTATGAGGAGCAGCTGAGGGACCTGGGGTTGTTTAGTCTGGAGAAGAGGAGGCTCAGGGGAGACCTTATTGCTCTCTACATCTAAAACTGTAGCTGGGGGTCAGCCTCTTCTTGCAGATTAACTAGTGACAGAACTAGAAGGAATGGCCTCAAGTTGTGCCAGGGGAGGTTTAGGTTGAGAGGTTGGAAATTAGGAGATCTTTCTTCTTAGTGTAGTGAGGTATTGGATCAGGTTGTCCAGGGAGGTGGTGGAGTCACTGTCCCTGGGGGTGTTTAAGGAAAGGTTGGACATGGTGCTTAGGGACATGGTTTAGTGGGTGATATTGGTAGTAGGAGGATGGTTGGACCAGATGATCTTGGAGGTCTTTTCCAACCTTAAGAAAAATCCTTACCTCACTCAACCTGTTGGCAGTGGTTTTCCTAATGCAGCCCAAGAATATGTTGGTGTTCTTTGCTGTAAGGGTATGTTACTGGTTCAGGTAGTTTCTGAGGCTTCAACTGCAACTGGTGTTCAGTTGGAACTACAGACTTCAGAAAGACTGTAAATTTTTCCAGGTACAGACTAAGCAAATGTGGAAGAAGCTTAGTCTCTTATAGTAATACTGAAGTGTTGTATCAGAATTCTTTCATAATTTAGTAACTGTCTTCAATAATAAATGCCTATTCTCATTCATTAGAAATTCATGTTTGTGTCTAGTGGTATGACACTTGAAATCTGAACTTGTCTCTTACAGCTCATAATGTTCTATTTCCAGCTGTGGATTTTTCATCTGCCTTATCTTCTTACAGTAAAAAGTTTCAACTTGCCCTTGTATCTTCCAAGGAAAATCTAGCTCTGCTTGGTATGTTAACTATTTCAGTGTTGCAGGATACTTAATTATGACCAGTGTCTTAAACAATTGGCATTACTCTATAAGTTATGTGGCTTGTAATTAAGATCTGTGGCTAAATCAGTCTGCTATTGTAACCATTGTGAGGTGGCTAAATGGAAATATGGGAAAAATCTTGGTTGAATTAACTGAGTCTAACTGCTGTAATCAATTTTTTCATTCTTATCAAATGTCTGAAATGTTCTATTCAGTGCAAAACCCCTGTTTATGATGAAAGAATTAATGAAATAAAATGCAATATCTGAATTATCATAATTGATGTCTAATAGATGGAATAAACCAAACTGTGATGTTGATACTTTTGAGGACTGGTGTGACTGAGTTGGAACAAACCAAAGGGAATGTGCAATACAAAGCAGTGACTACCAATGAAGGCTACAGAGTCTGTGAAAAGTAAGCTTGCCCTGTTTAATGATGACCTTTAGATATACCTCTCTTTAATACTTGTAAAAATTAATGCTCATCATCAAAAAGTAGCATTATATTTGTAGGATCTGATTTCCATTTTGCTTGATTTGGAACCTCAGGAGTTCATCTTACACAACCCTGAACTTCAGTGTTAGGTCAGGCTTGACTTCAGTGTTAGGTCAGGCTTGATCAGTAAAATTTTGAATACCTTCAGGGGGTAAAGAATACCACCTTAAAGTGGAATAGAAAATATGTAGGTCTAGTACCTACACTTATCAGTCAAGATGATGCTATCAATCCCATATCTTTACTCTGGTGAAACTGAAGTTACCTGCAATTGAGGTTTTTTATTGTTTTAACTGGGGAAAAAAACTAAATAGCTTGAGTAACTGGTTTAAAGTATATCTGCAAATGTGCTAATGGAAGTTAAATTGCACTTCCTGTAGTGGAAGGTTAAAGATGTGTACATCTGCCAGTTTTAATAAGGAGTATCTGTGGGTGATTCTTTTGATATCTATACAAGACTTTGCGTATTACCGTTCAGTAGTCAAATCCTGAAAAGTTTCACAGACCTTGGAAACAAAGACCAGTTTTCAAAGTAGAGCTAAATCTTACTTGTTCATTCTGGAGCTGTCTTGAGATCCAAACTGATGTTAAATATGTATCATTGCTTCTATGGACCTTGAACATTGTGTTGGGTCTGTCTGGGATGGAGTCACCTTTCCCTGCAGCAGCCCACACAGTGCTGTGCTCTGCACTCATAGCTGGAACAGCACTGGTATCACTCCAGTGTTGTGTCTATTGCTGCATAGTGCTGGCACAACATCAGAACTCCTTCCAGGCCCCCAAGAGCCAGCAGGCTGGGGGTGGGCAATTGATGGGGAGGGGACATCACCAGGGCAGCTGACCTAAACCAACCAAAGGGATATTCCATAACACCTGATGTCACACTCAGCAATAAAAGGGGGCCTCTCATGGGGGAGGGTCTCTCCTGAACAACCGGTACGCGTTTTGAGGCCCTGCTTCCCAGGACATGGCCGAACATCGCTCGTTGATGGGAAGTAGAGAATAACTTTTTTTTTCCTTTCTCTCTGTGCTTCTGCACGGCCTTGTTGTTTCTTTTGTTTCTCTTTCTCCCCATTCCCCTTCCCTTTAATTAAATAATTCTCATCTCAAACCTCAAGCTCTTTGTGTTGTCTTTTCTCCCCCTTCCTCTTTGAGGAGGGGAGGAGTGAGAGAGCGATTGTGGTGGAGCTCGGCTGCCCACTCGAGTAAAACCATCACAAACATAAAAGTGCTGTCTGATGCTGGAAATTCATAATATATTAAATGACATCCTTGAATTGTGATGCAGACAGCTTATAAGAAATAGAAATGGAAGTATTTATCTAACATTACAGTGTTATCTTTGAAACATCTAAGAGTGAGAGATCCAAGGCAGTCTTAATGATCAGTTAGGCAGTCTTAATGATCAGTTAGGGATGTTACAATTAAATGTAGGAGTTAATTACAGCATTGTAAAGGCAAAGTAGTGTTGCAGTGAAAATAATGAGTGTCTCGAGGTTGGAAGAAAATATGTTATCCAGCTAAAAATAAAGCAAGACTGTTGAGGACAGTATAATTATCTAGTTAAAACTTCTAGCTGTAAGAGTGAATAGGTAATTAGCATGTGGGGTAGAGTACTTGCCATTATTAAAATGAGTTTGGAGATGTTCTTTGTTCAATTCTCAAGTGATTTTTTTTGTCATCTTAGGTTGCCTCTATATTTTGTTGTTCCATTATGTGTTTCTGAAGAGAGTATCCTGAAATATGAAGGCAGAGGCATTCCTGTAAGTATATATACATGGCTTCTCCTACTGAGAAGGCAAAATTCAACTAGCATTTTAGATGTTATGGCATATTTCCGGCACTTGTTTTTAACAGTTCACATTTAGTATACTTAGCCTATAGAAGGGAAAATAGGTTTTGGAAGGAGAGACACAGTATTCTGTATTTCCCTAAATAGCATAAAGCAAATTACATAGTCTGCTGTTTCACAGATTCATTTATTTATATAAAATGTCTAATGCCCTATATTCCGCACGTACTACTAAACTATATTTCCATCAGTCTGTTTTTCATGAGACTGAGTACTGGCTGGCATCTAGCTGAGGCAGGATTTAGGGCTTGAAATGCTCTTTGGATATTGAGGTGAAAAAACATGCATGTGCAGGTAGAGTTGAATACCTCCAATACACTTGTGTACTGGTAAATAGTATGGCTGTAATAATGCAATAATTTTTCAAAGCCCCATAGCCTAACTGAAAAACTAATTCTACCAGTCTCAACAGAAAATGAAGTTAAATATGTTGTTCTATTCCCTGTAGCAAGCTGGCTTCTGTTTCCTACCTTCCACCACTGCTTAAGAACTGGGAAGATGGGTTAGAAACAAAAAGCAATATTTTTCTGTAGTTGCTGAGTGTCCATCAAATTTGCCAGTGAAAACCATGCTCACTTCATGCTCTTAAATTAATTGGTTCATGGAGAAGATAGTGCTGTCCCATCCTGCCTGCTCTATGCTTTTCAATAATGAAGTTCAAAATAATTTGGTTTACTTGTTCTCACATAGTTGATCAGACAAATTAGAGTGGCTGTTATATAGAAGTTTTATCAATTACATCCTGCATTGTTCAGAAATCTTGTAGAACTCTTACAATTACTTCCAAACCGTTTGTGGGAAGCTAGTGTCAAAATAGCTTGACCATATTAAATCTGAGATGGCAGTGAAAGGATGATATAGTCACTTTTTCTACCCTTGTTTGTGAGGTTTCTGCATCCTTCTGAGATGCACTTCTTTGCTAGTTTAAATTGGTAGCGCAGAACTCTAACTTCCCAATTTGGCTTTTGTAATATTTCTGATGAAAAGGACACAGATTCCTAATTTCACATTGAGTTTAAAGATCAATTTAAGAAGTTCAAGCAGGTTCAAGAGGTTCAAGTTGTGGAGTTTTAATATCGTTTCACGTGCTTAGGTGACTTTTCATGCACAATTCATGTGGAAAGGCATGGTAGTGCATCTATTGAGTTATCTCAAGGCTGAACTGTAAGAAAAATGCTACTATCTGTGTGTTGAAACTGATGACTAGTATGAGTTAACTACAAGAGCCATCGTTAGCACATCTTCCAACATAATTTGGCCATAGCTGTTTTGAACAATTTTTCACCTGTGAGCACAGTTGAGAAAATGTTTTAATGTAATCTTGCATCTTGTGCTTCCCTGTGCCTGCATAAAGCTTAACTTAAAATTTGCAAGTGATAACACGGTGTACTGAGGCATATAGTTGTGGTGCAAATGTAGGAGTGCACTATTACTAATAGACTCACTGAATGCACCAAACACTCAACAAAGCACAGCATAAAGAAATGTCTTGTTCAGTTCATCTTGTTCAAATGTTAATTCAGTTGCTCAGGCGCAGCTATTTTGTATGGGACAGTTTACAAACTTTTATCACCTGGTAAATGTCTTTCTGCAGATTTGGTGTTGGTCTTGCCATAATGGTGCTGCTCTTCTCAAAATGTCTGCATTTCCCAAAGAACAGGATGACAGTACTTCACAAACACAAAAAGGCTTCTTGGATGGATCAGTAATAGCTATTCTGTCTGCAACACTTTGCTTGGTATGGACCTTGCTTCTCTTTTTCCATATGTGCTATATCTTTAAGCTTGCATGCATCAGGAAACAAGTTATAGATCTAAAAGTAGTTTTCTGTAGTGGAATGGGTTTAAGCCCTTGGCCTAACAACAATGGTCAATTGTGCCAGACTGTAACATCACTGAAGGCTTACTTGCAGAAATGTATATACACCAGACAAATCTCTGTACAAACTGTGGCTTATTAAATAAAGCAGCACCAAATTCTTTAGGTCTTAAGTACATTGAAAGTATCATTAACTGACAGGCCTAATTGTCTTTGCAAGTAAGTGGAATCCAGAGTCTTTGTATCCAAACTTGAATTTGCAAGCTGAGGATTTAAATCTTCGAAAACTCAGCTGTCCTCTCAACTAGATTCTTGCTCTTATGTAACTTTAGATAAAGTGACCTATAATGGTTGAGACAATTTATTGGTTCACACTTGCTACTTTCAGATGTGGTAGCAAGACAGTACTTTGTTTCAGATGAGTTAGTGAGCTGATTTTACTCAGCAGTTTGAAAAATGCTAAACTTAATATAAATTCCTTTAAGAGAACATTTGCCTGGGTATTTAATCCATTGATGACTTCCTTTTTTTTCCTTGGGTTGGTTTTTTTTTTTTTTTTGTTTTTTTTTTTTTTTTGGGTCCTGGAGAGAACTTTTCTCTGTTTGTAATGCTTCACTTTTTGCTCCTTCATCATAGATGGGGAGCCTGTTAACCATACAGAACTAACAGATGACAGCTTGATTAGGCTCTTAAGCTCTACAAGCAGCTAGAAGTAGCCCCACAGTCCTGAGCACTGGTTCTCATGGGGGACTTTAATTAGCCAGACACCTGTTGGGAAAGCAACTCGACCAGGCATGCGCAGTCCAAACGGTTCTTACAATGCATTGAAGATAATTTTCTGACGCAGGTGGTGGAGGAGCTGATGAGGTGGGGGGTGCTTCTAGACCTTGTTCGTACCAACAGGGGTGGGCTTGTTTGGGGTGTGAAGGTTGGGGGAAGCTCGGGATGTGGTGACCATGAGATGGTGGAGTTCAAGATGGTGGAAGAAGTAAGGCAAAATGTAGGATTGCTACCCTGGACTTTCGGAGAGCCAACTTCGACCTCTTTCGGGACCTACTTGGAGTATCTCATGGGCTAGATTGCTAGAAGGCAAGGGTGCTTGTGAGAGCTGAGCAACATTAAAACAGCACTTCTACCAAGCTCAGGATCGGTGCATCCCTAAGAGTAGGAAACTGGGGAAGGGGGGCAGGAGACCTGCGTGGATGAGCAAAGAGCTCATTGACAAGATCAATGCCACCTTGCTACAGCCTCCTTTAAGATACCTGTGGAGTGCGATAAGGTCGCCCCTGAGCCTCCTCTTCTCCAGGCTAAACAATCCTAGCTCCCTCAGCTGCTCCTCAGAAGACTTGTTCTCCAGACCCCTCACCAGCTTTGTTGCCCTTGTCTGTACTTGCTCAAGCACCTTGATGTTTTTCTTGTAGTGAGGGGCCCAAAACTGAACACAGCCCTGATGGGATGCATCCATGTGTGCTGAGGGAGCTAGCAGAGGTGATCACTGAACCGCTTTCTATCATCTTTGAAAGGTCTTGGAGAACAGGAGAGGTGCCTGAAGACTGGAGGATAGCCAATGTCACTCTGGTCTTCAAGAAGGGCAAGGAGGATCCGGGAAACTACAGGCCAGTCAGTCTCATCTTTGTCCCTGGAAAGGTGTTGGAACAGCTTGTTCTGGATGCCATCTCCAAGCAATTGGAAGAGAAGAAGGTTATGAGGAGTAGTCAGCATGGCTTCACCAAGGGGAAATTGTGCTCGACCAATCTCGTTGCCTTCTATGATGACATCACCAGCTGGGTAGATGGTGGGAGAACAGTGGATGTCATCTACCTTGACTTTGGCAAGGCTTTTTATACTGTCTCCCACGACATCCTGCTAGCAAAGCTGAGAAAGTGTGGGATAGAGGAGTGGACAGTAAAGTGGGTTGAGAACTGGCTGACTGGCTGAGCTCAGAGGGTGGTGGTCAGTGTGCCCTGGTGGCCAAGAAGGCCAAGAGGTGTGGCCAGCAGATCAAGAGAGTTGATCCTCCCCCTCTACTCTGCCCTAGGCAGGCCTCACCTGGAGTACCGTGTCCAGTTCTGGGCTCTCCGGTACAAAGACAGGGATCTCCTGGTGTCCAGTTCTGGGCTCTCCGGTACAAAGACAGGGATCTCCTGGAAAGAGTCCAGAGGAGGGTCTGTCCTGGTTTCAGCTAGGACAGAGTTAATTTTCCTTCTAGTAGCTGGTAGGGTGCTACGTTTTGGATTACGATGAGAAGAGTGCTGATAACACACTGATGTTTGAATTGTTGCAGAGCAGTGCTTACACCAAGCCAAGGACTTTTCAGCTTCTCACTCTGTCCTGCCAGGGGGCAGGCTAGGGTTATATTATTATTATAGTTATTATTACTATTATTATTTTATTTTCTGTCCTAATAAACTGTCTCTATCTCAGTCCAAAGGCTTCAGTTTTTCTCGTTTCTCTCCCCCATCCCAGAGAGGGAGGGGGGACGGTGAGCGAATGGCTGTGTGGTATTTAGCTGCCGGCGGGGTTAAACCACAACAGCAGGTGACCTGCTTATTAAATAATGTTACTCTTTGTTTTACCTGCTATCCCAAGACATTTGCATTCAGTTTGTTGATTGTTTTTTTCTGCTGACATCAGCGGTAAACCCAGCTCGCACTGTGAAGTAAATCATGGGAACTGCAACCAGCAAAACATGAAATGAGAGCCTAAGATTCATGCCTTTGCTATTTTCCCTTTTATTTCTTCTTTCTAGGGGGCTGGCAGCAGTACAAATAACCCAGGTACTTTTGAAGTTCTAGTAAAGATAAATTAGGCTCATTGGCAACTGTTAATAGAAATTCTGCCAGATATTGGCTTAAGGATAAACAGGGATGTGTTATAAAGTCAAATTACTGCAAGCCAAACAAAAACTATAGACTACAGACACGTCTTTTGCATTATTGGTTCCTGTGGTTTAACCCGGCCGGCAGCTAAACACCACACAGCCGTTCGCTCACCCTCCCCCCTCCCTCTCTGGGATGGGGGAGAGAATCAGGAAAATGAAGCCTGTGGATTGAGATAGAGGCAGTTTATTAGGATAGAAATAATAATAATAATAGTACTACTAATAATAATGTGTGCGAAACCAGTGATGCACAGTACAATCGCTCACCACCCGCTGACCGATGCCAAGCCCATCCCCGAGCAGCTGCCCCCCCACCCCGGCTAGCCACCCCTATATATTGTTTAGCATGACATCAGATGGTATGGAATACCCCTTTGACCAGTTTGGGCCAGCTGTCCTGGGTCTGTCCCCTCCCAGCTCTTGCTGCGCCCCCAGCTTGCCCGCTGGCAGGACAGAGCGAGAAGCTGAAAAGTCCTTGTCTTAGTGTAAGCATTGCTCTGCAGCAATTAAAACATCAGCATGTTATCAGCACTCTTCTCATCCTAATCCAAAACATAGCACCCTACTGGCGACTAGGAGGGAAAATAACTCTATGCTAGCTGAAACCAGGACATATATCCACCTCTTATTCCATACCATTTATGTTATGCTCAGGTTACACCCTTTCCAATACATTCCAATTAATTACTATTTTCATCTGTGGTATATAGAATGTCCACTGAGTTTGTATACTCCGTGAATGACTTTGGGCTCCATCTGTCACAGCAGTCTTTCAGGGCAGAAGAGATGGTGTGTGATGTTGGATCGTCACACACTGAAGCCTGTTCTCGTTCCATCACATCTCTGTGCTTATAGATTTCTATCAAAATTCATTCATAAGTATCTGCATGGTTGTTACTGTGATACGATTTATAGGATCTTGACATATAGCAATCATGTTAGTGATGACATACAGGATTATATAATAATTAGCATAATAGAATCGAACTCATGGGCTATTTTCACCCAGTATTAAATCCCCTTGAGGTACACACCGGACCTTCCCATTCTTTTGCATTACCCACCAAGTGCATGCATGTATGTCCTGGTTTCAGTTAGGACAGTTATTTTTCCTCCTAGTAGCTGGTAGGGTGCTATGTTTTGGATTAGGATGAGAAGAGTGCTGATAACATGCTGATGTTTTAATTGCTGCAGAGCAATGCTTACACTATGCCAAGGACTTTTCAGCTTCTCGCTCTGTCCTGCCAGTGGGCAGGCTGGGGGTGCAGCAGGAGCTGGGAGGGGACAGACCCAGGACAGCTGACCCAAACTGGCCAAAGGGGTATTCCATACCATCTGATGTCATGCTAAACAATATATAGGGGTGGCTAGCAGGGGTGGGGGGCCGGCTGCTCAGGGTTGGGCTGGGCATCGGTCAGCGGGTGGTGAGCAATTGCATTGTGCATCACTTGTTTGTACATATTATTATTATTATTATTTTCTATCTTAATAAACTGTCTTTATCTCAACTCACAGGCTTCACTTTCCCGTTTCTCTCCCCCATCCTGGAGAGGGAGGGGGGAGGGTGAGCGAACAGCTGTGTGGTGTTTAGCTGCCAGCGGGGTTAAACCACAACAAGGTCCCTGAGCAAAAGTAATCCCCGGAATGGGTTTGCCCTTGCCTGAGGCAGGAGTAGCCCAGACTGTCTTTCCCAGCATGTTTCTTACATGCACTACAGGAACTTTATCCCCTTCTACAGTACGTAACAGGTTAGAATGGGCATGTCCAGCTCCGTTGGCAGATCCCCTAGTATTGACTAACCAGGTGGCCTTTGCCAAATGCGTGTCCCCATTTTTGAATATCCCAGCACCCATTGCTTTCAGTGTAGTCGTTAACAGTCCATTGTATCGCTCAATTTTGCTGGTGCATGATAGGGGATGTGATACACCCACTCAATACCATGTTCTTTGGCCCAGGTGTCTATAAGGTTGTTTCAGAAATGAGTCCCATTGTCTGACTCAATTCTTTCTGGGGTGCCATGTCACCAAAGGACTTGCTTTTCAAGGCCCCGGATAGTGTTTCGGGTGGTGGCATGGGGCACAGGATATGTTTCCAGCCATCCGGTGGTTGCTTCCACCATTGTAAGTACGTGGCGCTTACCATTGCGGGTTTGAGAGAGTGTGCTGTAATCAATCTGCCAAGCCTCTCCATGTTTATATTCTAGCCATCGTCCTCCACACCAAAGAGGCTTTGACCGTTTGGCTTGCTTGATTGCAGCACGTTTCACAGTCATGAATAACCTGTGCTATAGTGTCCATGGTCAGGTCCACCCCTCGATCACGAGCCCATCTGTATGTTGCATCTCTACCTTGATGGCCTGAGGTGTCATGGGTGCATTGGGCTATAAATAATTCACCCTTATATTGCCAGTCCAGGTCGACCTGAGCCACTTCAATCTTAGCAGCCTGATGTACCTGCTGGTTGTTTTGATGTTCTTCAGTAGCCCGATTCTTGGGCACATAAGCATCTACGTGGCATACTTTTACAACCAGGTTCTCTACCCGGGCAGCAGTATCTTGCCACAACGCAGCAGCCCAGATGGGTTTGCCTCTGTGCTGCCAGTTATTCTGCTTCCATTGCTGTAACCACCCCCACAGGGCATTTGCTACCATCCACGA